>NW_008659014.1:0-259 GCF_000695815.1 Acanthisitta chloris
GCACAGGTGACACAGAGGTGCTGGGACAGGGCCACAGGTGACACAGAGGGACAGAGGGACAGGTCCACAGGTGACACAGAGGTGCTGGGACAGGTCCACAGGTGACACGGGGCCATATCCTGCGCGGGGGCGGTGGCAGCAGTGGCATTTCCTCGCGGTGGCCTTGGCAGCCCAGACACGTGGCCACAGGGGAGGGGACAATTCCTCAGCCCTGTCCCCCCCAATCTGTCCCTGTCCCCCCCAATCTGTCCCTGTGTCC
>NW_008659015.1:5000-10594 GCF_000695815.1 Acanthisitta chloris
AAAAAAAAAAAAGTGCAGCCCCTTCAGAACTGATGATGTGCCTAATCCTTCAACTTCAAGTGGACCTGCTTGGAAGCCAAGGCAGGGTGACAGCTCAGCCCTGGTGCTTGACGCCGGAGTGACATCACTGGGATTTGGAGTTGTGAACATGCTATTGCAGCAGCTGTATTGATTTGGGGCTCCAATCCTACTTGTCCTGAGGTAAGCGATCCTCCTTCCCCCAGCACTCACTGTGAGGTCAGTGGGACCAGTTGTCCAAATGAGAATTACTCATACGAGCAAGGGTTGCAAGGCAGCAACATTAAATCAATACAGCAGTGGCATTTCCTTGCTCTGGCTGCTGAGCCAATGGATTTCACACACCTCTCACTCTTACTCTTCCAAGTAGGGGTTGAAAAAAGGAGCTACTCGCGGAAATAAACAGTTGTGGAAGCAAGCCTTGGTTTGTTTTTTTTTTTTTTATGAAAAAGTGCACCCATGTAAAACTAGCTATTGTGCTTGTAACAGATTATACAGAACACTGAGTGATAAATAGAGTCATGTATCTTGTATCAGACTCGAGACTGCAGCTCGGGAGTCACTGAAGAGCACTATCGGAAGTAGAGCAAGATTGTTCAGGAGCTGAAGAATGAAAATTAAAAAAAAAACAAAACCAGAAAGAAAAGAAAGTCTGTTCAACCAGCACATTTAGAAACCAAGGTGTGATGGAGGCATTTCAGTGATGGTTTTTCTGGCAACATCAAGTTTAGGGAATTTACTTATATTAAACCCTAAATTTATCTAAGAAAGATGAATGTAAACTTTGTAACTTTTTCCTTGACCTCCCATTAGTAGCTTCAAGCATTTTTCTAACACAGTAGATAAAACCTCCTGGAAATTCAGGTGTTCAGTGCCCAAAGCTCAACTAAGAAGGCTCCAACAAAAGTGAGAAACATTAGTTTTGTTGTTTTGGTGTCTTTTCCATTTTGAATTCAGCAATAATCTTGGATCTTGTAATCAGAACTTAGTGAATAGGTGCACATTTCCCCACTGAAATCCCTTCTTTGCTCCTAAGCAATAGACACTAACTTTAGCCCTACTCCCTTACAGGATGTTTGGCAACTACATTATGATTCTTTTTAGAGCTTGGATCAAGGGAACAGCTCACATGAAACCCCACTGAAATCACTGGGACTCGGCAATGGATGGAGCTGTGTGTTGGATCAGGGCCATATAGGAATTGCACAGACTGAAGGCACTCTCACAAACAGAGAACATAAAAAAACCCTCAAACTGTGGCCAGTCATAAAGAATACATCACAAAGATTGCCCTAAAATACTAGTAATGTTAGAGAAATTAATTTTTTTGCCAGTAATATTTTTTTTAACTTTGCACCTGATAGAGATTTTATTCAGCTCCTAAAAGGTTAACATTTAGGTGGGGAAAAGAAGAAGAGAAAGGAAAAAAATCCCATCTGGCTTTGAAAAAAAAAGAAAAAAAGCGTACCAATTTTTAACCCAGATTTGAAAACTGCCAAGTTATAATAAACACCTGGAAACCTGGGTTTATAATGGAAACTGCAAGTGACCCCTGGTTGCAATGGAGCCTGGACAATAACAATTTACAGAGCAGCTGAAAGTCATTCATAACCAACTGAATAAACTGACTCTAAAGAAGGAGAAGCAGCAGCGCTGGTGAGAATGCGGTTCAAAGACTAACATAGCAACTGGTGAGATTTTCATAGGAACAAAATTAAAGTGTTGCCAGTTTTCTAAATGGCTTTTTCAGGCATATTGCCATCTCCTGCCACTCCCCCCTTCCCTCCCTTTGAGGATATCAAAATACAGGCAGCTTGTTCTTTCTAAGGCTAAATCCCACAAACTACAGTTTCGATCTCAACAAAGTAATCAGTGTGATGGTACGAAAGCCTCACCTACACAGCCAGGCCAGTCTAGGGACCAGCATCAAGTTTCTCTTTCACAATTTCTTATCTCCTTTGTCGTGCTGTGCATTCTTTGTACACGGTCTTTGAAAAACAAAACAAAAGGACATCTATAAATAAAAAGTGATCACTTATGTTCTACCCTCCCTGTCAAGCCCTAAATAGGAGACACTGTGTGTAAGGAGAAAAAGGCATATTGTAGGAAATTTCAAATGCAATGTGGCTCATTGTCTCTACAGAAACAACTCAGGACAAAGTTTGCCAAAGTACTTCAGAGGTTTAGGAATTAATCCTATTTTCAAAGGTCAGTTAAGAAATAACTGGTCTGTCCATTCCCTTGCAATGAAATCTAGGCTCTGGAGGTCAACAGCAATACACAGAGAATGTGGAGTTAAAAAGCTGCATCAGTCTAGTTTATCCCTTACTTCCAAAGTTTGGCTTGCTATTGCAGAAGACCCTTTCCAACTTGTACTCCTTTGAAATGCTGAAATAATGAATATGTACCTTAAGTATCCATATTTTCTCTAACTACATCTCACCCTCAGTCATCTCCTTCCCAGCAAACATTACAAATTTCTGCCTTTTGTTTGCATCTCTCCAAGTCTTTCTGAACCCTACCAGCAAGCAGAGCCCTCAGCTCTGAACTAAGCAGGCAGTGAATCTTTCCTTCAGTAATTTCAGGCTATCTTCTGTGCAGGATCAAGACTGGTATCTGCGAGGAGCATGGACTCCTTAGCTGCAAAATGTTAGCTACTAGTGTCCAATCTCAGAGCTGTAGCAGAGATTAAGGGTTGGTACACCCAAGCCACGAGCTGGAAGATAGGTACCAAAATGTAGGTGCCTGACAGATGGAAAGCGGATTTGAGAAACTCCTTGGTGCCTAAGGTGGTGCAGTTTGGGGGCCTATATCTCTCTGCTTGAGGCTGAGCATAGAGTCCCTGGAGGGCTTGGTAGGAGCACTAAAACTCCATTTGTGCCCTCTCCAGAAAGAAAACAGTGTGGGATTACTTAACTGTAAGGACAAATGGGGGCCAAAGATGAGGATTATTATTTGAAAGTCTCTTTTATGAAATATCCTGCAAGGTGACTCTCTTGGCACCATCTTTAGGGATATAATGCCACCTACTGAATAGCCACTAGTGCAGCCTGGAGCTCCCAAGCTTTTCCCAAGGGATTCAGAGTTATGTACTGATCCAAGCCTGACCCTGCCTAACATGAGTTATGAGAAGATCAGAGCTGTAGAAACAGGGATGGGTTTAGGCTATTTGCCAATAATTAGCTATATTTATCAATTTATTTATGAAAATGACCATTTTTGTGGGCACCTGGTACCCTAGTAGAGAAACAGCTATGCCTCATTTTCATCTTATTGTAGAGTGGACTCTATGACAACTGCTTTGAAAAGTATCCTATCCATCACCATGCATGACTCAAACACTTCATGACAAGTCAACAAGACTCTCTAGTGAGAGAATATGAAGAGTAGCAGAGTGAAGAGATCAGAATTAGGAAATCCCAAGGTAACAGTTAAGAACAAATGGGATTTTCATACAAGACTGATGTACATCCTTGTAAAAACATGCTGTAAGCAGAGTTCTGAAATAAGAACATACACCATTAGTACAACTACAGAGCAAGGTCTCATTCCTTCACTAAAGATGCCATTTCTTCAGTTTTAGGCCTTATACAAACCAGTACCTTCTAACCCACATTTTGTTTCCTCCCTCCCTGTGGTGTGCTTACCTAAGTATGCAAGTCATTCACAAAGAAAGATCAATTCAATACTCTCAAATCCTTGTGAGAGAGAGGGATTCATCCCATCTCAGAAAGAGAAAGCTAAACCACTGACACTGCAGCTTTCAACAGGGCCTATCCACTCTGGTCAGCTAACATTTCACAATTCCTTTTAAACATTTGGTATCTCATGGTCCTTTATATGCTGAAAGCACAGTTCCTATTCATTTCAGGTGGGAGTATTTGGCACCTTTGCCAACCTGACCCCAGGTGCCCTGCATCAGGAATTCACAAACAAAGCGCACACAGTCAGGAACTGTAAAAAGGAATAAAAGAGATAGCATCCTATTTATTTTTCAACTATAAAAATTGGATACTTGGACCAGAAAAGTATCCATTTTTCTTTCTGTGATACCTTGTGTTAATTGCTTTGCAGCTCTTGTAAAGGATAAGGTATAGATCCTATAGATGCTAGGTTTCTCCACCATGTAGCTCAAGCTTTTTCCCAAGATAGTTTCTTTCATGCAGTGAATTAGACAGGTGATTGTGTTATTAAAAGCTAAAAGCAGTATCATGATTTGTATTTGTAAGGGAAGTGAATTGAACTTGTATGTAAATACAATACTGGTATTTCCTGTGTGGAATACCTGTACACTTGGCTTTTCATCACAAATATTTTCAATGTAGAAACTCAGCTGAAAAGCAAAAAAAAAAAAGGATAAAATAATAAAAGACTAAAATAATTAATCACATGAACTTTAAGACTGTTTAAAGCAGCCTCAGGTCTCTGGGCCACAGACCAGAACAGCATTAGTGCCTCTGGCAGTGACATGGGCAGCAACTTGATGCTTGCTCTCCTGATAGTTCCACTTGTTGAAAACCACATGGGACTCCTAAATTTCATTTGTGCCATTGTCTTCCTTACATTTTCACTTATGCAGTACTTTCCTGCTTCAATTTGAGTACTGTCTTCCTCCACCTTAGCTCACCTAGCTGTCTCTTGGTGCTGATTTGCTGTTTCACTTTCATGTCCCGCAGCTCTTCTCTCCCTTTTATTTTATTTTCTCCCCCTGAAAGGCTGAGCTAAGGGGCACAGCAGAGCTTTGAAGCCCCTCCTCTAAGAGCTTCCTGGGTGCCTAGGTGAGGGTAGGTGAGAAACACTGGAGTTTGCTCTCAGGCCATGGGCATGGCCACAGGGCAGCCCAGGCAGACAGGAGGAGGAAGAACAGGGAAAAGATTAGAGCATTTAAGTGGCACCTGAAGCTTGGGAAAATATAAAAGTTAAGCTCTGAAGTCTTTGCTGATGCATATGAACCAGAATCCCTGGGAGGCTCTTAACTTCGCCAAATTTGGGCAGCTTTTCACAGGGTTATAAGAACTCATATCCCTAGCATGAGGGTGATTTTTTCATGTGACCTTTTCCATCCCACTCAAAAGAAGGAAACAGGAGAGATTCACAGTCAGGATTTTTTCCTTTTTTTTTTTAACAATGGACAAAACAACATGTTTTTCTCCTAGTTCTTTGTTCTCAGAAATAGCTAAGCAGTTTTAACTGAAACTCAGAAAACAAAAGGGGAGGAAGGGAAGCCTGAGGCAGACTTCTGCTGTAGAAAATTTCAGTGCAGATTCTGAGACTCTGGCAAAACTAGAAACAACTGAAAACAGGAGTTTAAAATAGAGTGCATTAGGTACCTTTAAATTATAGACACGAGAAACAGGCATGTAGAGCTGTGGCTGTTTCATTGTTTCCAGCCCTGAATTGGTGCTGTCAAATAAATGTCTGGACTTCTTAGACGTGCTGCATTCTTTCTCTCTGATAGTGAGTCTGCTAACTAAGGCACTTAGCTGTTAATTCAAGTGTCAATTTTAGGCACACATTAAAAAAATTGGGGCTATGCACATTTAGGTGAGGATTTGAGATGAGGAGCTGCCTTTCTG
>NW_008659015.1:10615-19775 GCF_000695815.1 Acanthisitta chloris
CATCTGCAATACCTCCAGTCCACTACTGTCCACACCTCTGAGTGACACAAGAGGGTTTTGTGTTTTGAACCTTCAGTATCTGGTTTTTCTGGGCACAGACTGTGGCCACTGAATTTCAGGAGTTTCGTCTCCATTCAGACTTCTGAAGGTGTATGTCTCTGGTTCCCATGGCATGACATGTCAGAAAAACCTTCAGAAACCTGGGAGCTCACTGTCAGTCACATGAGAAGTTTGTGAAGCTACTCTGGAATTTTAAATGCCTTTTGCTGGGGAGCAAATGGGACGGGTAAAACTGCAGAGTGATAATCAGAATAAGGTCACCGTATAAAGATCTTCTTGGAACATGAAATTTTAAGGAGAGCCTGTACGTGTTTGTTTGAACAAGAGCTTCAGAGTAAGAGGTGGACAAAACGTGGATTAAGGCCTATGTAAGGAAAAGGCTGTAATTCTAATATTAATTAGTTTCTGCATAATTAAATATTTCTCATTTTGAACAGTGGCTGTGAGCTCCCTCTGTCCTTGGCAGAGTTTGAAGTCTAATTTTATGGCTTTGACTCTTCTCTGGTGAGCTGCAAGTATATATTAGGCAGATTCTTTAGTCTTTTTTTTACTTTCCTCAATGTGAATAAGGCTCTGAAAGTGAGGCTGGTTATTTTGTTTATTGCAGGATGTTGGATGATGATTAGAGAAACAATTAATGCTTTTCATCACTGAAATGTATGAGAGCAAAGAGTTGAAAACACTAGGAAACGTTCACCTTTCTTAGACTTTGATGTTTGGCATCTTGGCAGTCTGATACCAGTTTTGTGACTGGAGGTTATTAACAAGACTGGATAATTTCCAGAAGTTTCTGAAAGCTGATGCATTTTCAATTGTCTAGACTTTGGTAGGCAATCTTAGATTATGTTCTGACTATGAAAGTTGCATTTTGTGTTAGTCAACTATGCCACATCTAGGTATGAAATACATGTGGCCCCGTTAATTTGTTGAACCTGAGGTAGAGTGACCTGTAGTATTGTAATTTGGGCTTTGCAGCCACTTTTATTTGCTGTCATACACAGATCAGCATGAGTGGCACAAAGTGACACCGAGATCTTTCTCCCTGTTTCGTGTGATGTTAGTGTTTGAGCTAAGTGTGTAGAAAGCAACAACACCGTGAAGGTTCAGTCCAGACAAGAGTGACAGCAGTGAGAGTGAGCTAAGAGAAAGAAACACACAGGGTCTCAACACAGAAGGTGTGTTGAGAAACAACCCAGAATCAGGGGGGCCAAGTTGTGGGCTTGAACATGTTTTAGTCTGGACCTCACAAAAAGTCTTTGAGAGACCATTAAAATATCCTTCCCACAGGACAGGGATTTGTACATTGCACCAATTTCCTTGGATCCTAAGAACACTGAAAAAGTCTAACCCAGTGCCCATCTCAAGCCAAAAGATGTTCTTCTGCCTTTTATAGCTGAAATATGACAGCTGAGACCAATCTGCACCTTTTCCACTCTGAGGCTTGGGTGCATGCCAAATGTGTATGACCCACACCTTCAAATGATTCAGACACTGATTCTAGTGCAGACTGTGACTATCTGTCTGTAGGATGTTATAACATCCCTCTGCTCTTTGCTGTTCAAAACTGAGTGAAAGTTATTGGAAATTATCTCAGCTGGTCCTTTTAACAGGCTATTTTTAAGGTATCTGTGTATTACCATACATATCATCTGCAGAGATGCATAAATGATCGAGCTTTTCACTTAATAGAAAGGAAATGGTGATAGGGGGTTTCCATGAAGATTCTTTGATTTCAGAATTTATTCTCCCTGAGGTCCAAAATAGCCCAAATTTAACTTACAGAACATGCTGCAGAGCTGTTTTTTTGCTGAGCTTTTGCTGAGGGTTGAAGAGCATGAGGCAAGCTGGGAATTTTTTTTTGTGATTCTGGGTTGATTTGATTTATGTGGGCAGGGAGTTATTTGGACTGAGCAAGTAATTTTGTTTGTTATGAATATTTTTAATTAGCTATAAGCCCTCAAAACTTTGGGATAAAGACATTTTGTTTATACTTGGGAGAAAAATGAATGAAGTAGATTACATATTTAAGCCTTTTTTGTAATGATTTACTCTTCCCTGTAATTGTGTGTAGTGAACAGATTATCTTTTATTTTATGATTCAGTTTTCCTTTAAGTGCTTCTTCCCCTTTGCTGCCACATCAGAGAGAATCTGTTGAATTTAATTGGGCTCTCCTCAGGCTCATGATCTTGCTTGCCAGGTCAGTTTTATGAAATTCTCTTACCTTCTTGGAAAAATGAAATGATTTGTGGTTTTGGCTGGAAGAGTTCTGATCAGCCCTTCCAAATTCTGAGGGCTCTCCTTGGCACAGCAGCTTCGTGGTGCTGAAGAGCCCCATCCCTGGCAGGGAAGCTGGAGGGATGGATGATTGTGTCCTGAGAGATGCAGCATGCCGTGTGGAATGCCACATTCCCCAGGAATGTCAGATCTGTGAAGCTCTGCTTAGTGGAAAACGATCGCAAAGTGATCACGGTTCATTCTGACACTTATTTTAGAACAGGAAAATGCACAGATCAATAGAATCTATGAATATGATGTTGTCCATCCACCTTTTTTTTGCCATTGTGAGACTGTTTCCTACCAGGCATAATTCAGTGCTGTTTGGTTAAATGAATCAATGATACATCTGTCATGAATAAGTCTCATTGTCTCTTCTCCTTCCTCCATACAGTCAGTTTCTTCTGCTCATCCCACTTAAACCATTCAAAGCAAAACAAGTAGGAAAATATTTTCCTTTAATTAGTATTTCTATTTAGCTTGCACTTCTTTCACCTTTCAGTTGTCAGTAATGTGTATGAAGATGAAAACAGAATAAAAGATAATATTTGGGTTTCTATGCTGCCTTGTGCAGTAGAGACATTGCTAGAAATGACTAAGAGCAGTCTGGGGATGTGGGTGTACACAGCATCCAGACTATAGGTGCTCATTTTTTGTGGTAGTCCATGTGGGTGGGTTTCTGAAAGCAACTAAATGATTTAGAACTAGAACTCCTAAATTGGGCTATTCCCCCCCCCCCCCCATTTTTCCTCACCTCTAACACAGGCTGAACCCAAACCTCAGATATTGGCATCCTCAAGCATTGGTATGATAAATGATTGCAGCTTTGTTGGTTCAATCATTAGAGAAATTTAATGTATTTTAAAATTGTATCTATGTTTGATATATGACCTCAAATATTTAGGGCTTCTTTTTTTGATTCTACTAATTCTGTTCCTGGATTAGCTTTCTTTCACTTTTGCAGACATCTGTGACTCAAATGTGAAAAGTCCCACAAATTGTCTATGTGAAAAAACAAAATAAATAGACACAGGGCACTTAAATCAAAGAGAACTAATTTGCAGAGAATCACATAAGGAAATTTATTCAGGTAAGCTGGCAAGATTTTATGAGTAAACTTCCCAAGAACAGTTCTCTTAGGCTCCATCCTTCAGGGGGAAATACTCGTGGTTTAGGAAGCAGTTTAAGGAGATACTGCTTTTTGGGGGGGGTGGTGGTGGAGGGAGAGAATCTAGAAAAATAATGAATTCACAGTGTGAGCTTATTCAGAAAAGAATAATTTGCAGTTCCATCATACTAAATTATATTGTATGACACTGGAAATGAGCTTCTATCCTTTGCCAGTTGCTGTGGATGGGTTGGACATATAGCTCACGAAAGGCTTTAGAGTCTAAAATGCCTTTTGGTTTTCAGATCAAAACTTGCTATGGGGGATGTGGTCAAGTCTTTTTCCCCGTGAATCCCTGAGAATCTGGGAACTGTGGCTTTTATTCTGTCCTCAGAGGCAAGCTGGGCCAGAGCTGAGACCAGCCAGAGCTCAAATATTTGAGTTTCAGCTAGTAGAGGGTTGTTTATATTTGTGGGGTTTGCTTTGTTTTGTTTTGTTTTGCTTTTTCCTCCCCTGGGCCATTTCCGAAAAGCCTCTGGATGTTATAGAACCTGGATATAATCCTAAGGAGAACCTATTGTGGATTATTTAATTCTCATAAAACCCCACAAAAATATCAGTGTGTGAACAAATATGCCATTACATTATGTAGACACCTGTAGAAAGAATGTAAATAAATGAATTCATGTGTATCATGTAAAAGTAAATCTGAAATTAGGGCAGATCCTGATAATGAGAGAAATGTCTTTCCCTTTCCATTGAGAATAGGAACCTGATCTGACACATTTTCTTTTTTAAAAACACCAGGTCCAATTTATTTCCTGTGACAGAAGAGAAATGGAGTCCATCAAATTCATCAGCATGAGCCATTTTTAAGAGCACATTTAAGTAAATGTACTTTTGGATATTCTCTGAAAGCGAAATAACAAGGGTGGAGAGGAAAAAAAAGGGGTGATGGTTCTAAAAGCATCTTATTATAGTTTTAATTTAGATGGGCTTTGGTGCTAATGATTCATTAGGTTATGCCCTTTAAATGGTCTTGTCTTGAAAATGCCAACATTTTGAAGCAGACTTGAATATATTTCGCAGACATCAGATCTTGCACTTGTTATTAAGATAGGCTTTTTATTTTTTTTTTAAATTTAAGAACATCTTGTAAATTATCTACGCTGCAGAACTTCTGCAGTTTTGCTTTCTGCCTCTGGACTTACTGGGGGAGGTAGTAACACACTGAATTAATGCCTGTGTTTCATTACTTGGAGTAATGCTGTGGCGATGAGATATCTGCAAGGCTCGAAAAGATGAACACACATTATCATTTCAGCAACTTCCACCTACTTACAGAACACAGAGGAAAGCAGGAAAAGACTGGCATATGCAGAGCTATGAGGGATAGAGGGTAGAGGCTGACTGGTTACTACTATTTTTTGAAAGTCTGGTGTTTGCATGACAGCATAAATTAGCATTATCCTTGTTGCCTTAATGTTAAGTGTTGCACCAGTATAAGGAAGAGGCTTGTTCCTTTGCTTTATTTTTCATATAGATTTTATATCGTTGATGGTTTTTCTCAGTATCCCTTCAACTGGTGGGAGCTGTGGCCACAGAACAGACCTGCCTTGTGCTGAGCACTGCACAGACCCAGAACAGCTGTGGAGGTGGGCAAAGGGGAGAGAAAGGAAAAACTGAAGGGAAAATATCGCTGAACATGTTGAAGCAAGAATTCTTTTGGGTGCCTTGGGAAGAGCTTAAAAAAAAGGAAGGTAATTGGTGTGGCTTTGGGAGTGTTTGCAGAGAACTCCTCCAAAACTTATGATGTGCTGTGAGAGGAAGTGTACAGTGGCAGTCTGGAAATGTGACAGAGTGACTTGTACAGAATGACATTGTGACCTGACAGTGAAAGAGAAATCACAGTGCAGGGGAAAACGAGTGCCTCGTGCCTGACACAGCAGAAAGGAGGAACCAAAGAGCACAGTGAGAAGAATTACATGGGCCCATCCTAAACCAGTGGACTTCAGGTAACAGATTTCACAGCAGTGTTTTGCATGAATATAAGTGGAATAAGGTTGCACAAGGTCAAGGGAAAGACAGTTGCCCTAACTGGGAAGAGATTGACATGAATGTATAGCAAAGTGGAGCTCAGGTCTTGGAAGGAGTTTAAATGTGAGGGTCTAGAGTTCTAAGTTGAAGCTGACAGCCAAGTTATTGACCAGAATGATAGGGCCATGGTCGTGTTCACAGGGATTGATTACAAAGGGACGTGTTGAGTCTGCATTGCTGGTGATACACCCATAAGAAGGAAACTGGCTCAGATCCTAACTCAGCCAGGAGAGAAGTCTAAAAAACAGAACTCGTAGATTTGTGAACTGATCAGGTGTCTATGTTTCTTTAGAGAGGAGCTAACTTAGAGGGAGAACTTGCCTTCACTGGAAGAAAAAAAACCTTCTAGGGTGAATGATCATCTGTATTGAATGTTGTGTGGAAAAAAACCTGACACTTAAAAGTCAGTACTTTATGAAAATCTAAATACAGGTCTGAATCTAAAAAAATAGTCTGCTTTCTGCCAACACCTGCCATTGTGATGGTCACTTCACTAAATTATGTAGCAGTGACCATACTTTAGTTTGACTGCCCAGACCCCTGTGAAACTGAAAGCTTAAATGGTATTGATAAAAAATGAGGCAGGGTAGAAAATGCAAAATTCACTTACCCTCACTTATATTTTTACGAATGAAAAGACCAAACACTTCAATGAGCAAGAGGGATTAAAGAGACAAGGACAAATACAAATATGCAGTGAAGTTTTGATGCTAAATGTCAAGAGACAAGCTGAGATTATTAAAAACTTAATCAAACTTTACATACAAGATGAAATTAAAACTTATCATCATAGAACGTCATGCAAAAGTCTTTTCCAGAAGGATATTTTATTGAGAGTTGGGGCTGATCTTGCTGCAGTGAAGAATTATTTAAATTTAACCTTTTCTTCTGATTATTATTTGTACATACTCCAAGTGTATTCATAGCTTTACATAGCTTTTATACATCTGTTTCAGCATATGTATAACCTGTGTACTGATGATTTGGTTTCAAGTTATTTCTATTTGCTTATGGCATAGGAATGAGTTTTTGTTGGACGGATGATTGTAAGCTTTAGAATTAAACTTGCAGTCAAAATTTTCCTGATTAAAAATTCTGATTTTTCTCTGTGCTAATATTTTGTGAGCATTTATCCTTAAAATGTCTTGTTAAAGTCCTTGTAGAAAGAGTTTATAAGGACTGGCTTTGCTGTCAAAGACATGCTAAGGAAGTTCAAACATAAGTTTCCAAATAGATTTATCCTTTACTTGTTCATCTTCTAACCCTTAGCATGACACTTACAAATCAGAAAGTACACATGAGTTAATGTCTTTTAGTTCTTTCTTTGGTAAAATACAATATTAGGGTTGAATGTTAGCAACTGATGGATTTTCCTTTTAATCTCTTCATGTATATCATACAGTCCTTTCCCTTTTCCTTCTTCTTTTTCTCTACTGCTTTCCTTCCTTCGTACCCCAAAATCTTTTCCTCCCCCAACTCAGTCCTGTCCTTATTTTGAGTGCTACATTAGCACTGATTAAGGATAGAAGCAATAATGCTGGTGAAGACTAGGCCTCTTGGCTTGCTTCTGCAAATAATTATTCTTCTATGGCCCTAATTACTTTGCACAGAATTCCATTTAAAGAGCAAATTTTGAAACTTCAGCAGTGCTTAGACTTTGGGAAACATACCTTGAGAAGGTATTTAGGAGACCTAGCAGGGAATGGCCATTTTAAAAGATGGAGCAAAACTGAATATTGCTAAAGATCAAACACTATTCTGCTGATTCAAAAGTACAGGAACCTCTAGAAATATCCAACCCACATTGCAAACATCATCTGTAGGTTCACACTCTGCCATGAGAAATCAAGTTTCATTAGAGCAACAAGGTTGTTTCATTGACAATAAGCTCTCTCTTATGACATGAGTAGATCTCTTGCATGGTCTCATGTTTTATTGGAGACCTTGCTATGAAATAGAGGTATCTAATGTAAAACTGAAAATCTAAGGTATAGAAGTGGTAAATTACTATAAGGGTGACATAGATATTTGGAGTTTTACTATAGCAAACAGCTACAGTTATTTTACTAACCTCAAAAATGCATGAAATGGCCTCTGCATTTATCTTGCACTACTGGAGCTTCATTATTTGGAACTGGAGACATAATCATTGCATATGTTGTGTTTGTAATGATTGCACAATATAGAATTGTGAAGAAACTTAACATCAGAAGCAAAGGAGACTTTTAACACACTCCTGCAAATAAACTGGTAGATTTCAGCAACTTAATGATAGAAATATGTTAGGGCCTCTGCTTGCACTTATTTAAAAACTGGAGGCCCCTAAGAGTGTGAGAGTACCAGTGAGACCATGGAGTTAGTGATCCAAGGTGTCTGAGGGCTCAGATGGGAACTTCTCATTAGAAAGTGAATCCTTTGTGTTTTTTTGAAGCAGAAAACGTTGACCTATTGTCACTGATTGCAGTGGGAATGAAGTTAGACTGCTTTTGCAGATGGAATCCATATTTTCAAATGTGTTGAACAGTGCAGAATTAGTGCCATTTCAGTAGCAGTGAACACTTGGCTTTTACATTTCCATAATGCCCCTGTCAAGTACAGCATGCAATCGAGTCCTTGCTAAACAGTGTTCCCTAACATATGGCCAGTCTCGGGAGGTAACTCCAACATTAGCAATTAGCATGTTTTGTCACAATGTTATTTTCAGAGTGTACAGTTTAATTAAAAAGGTAGCAGTGAAACAGTCAGCTGTTTAAACATCACAAAAATACCTCAGGATTTAAACTGGCTGAAGTTTATAATGGCATGCACTTCGGCAAGTTTGGCTAGGAAAATTTTCAGAGGTGGTTAAGTTATTTAGAAATGTAAGTCATCATGACTTGGAATTAATTAACCAGAGGTATTTTTAAAGTTGCCTAGCTACCAAAAGTATTATTGCATAACCCAGTGTTTGGGTATGTCACTGTAATCTATCATGGCTATTTAACCTGTAGCAAAATGAATTCATTATCTTGTGGTATCACCAGGAGTTTATATTGCATTGCTGATCATTGAGAATTACTTGGGTCTGTGACTCAGCTCCCTGATCTGGGGAACAGAGGCTGAGTATGAGAAGTAGAGAACCTAAATCCATAGTTAGATAGCCAAAGAAGTGGTCTGAGATTTTACTTTTAGCACCATCAGGAAATGGACTCAGAAAAACATACAGTACAAGGTTGAGGTTTGCATGTAAAGTTCCACTTCATCATACACAATTTATAGCCATAGATTTCTATACCTACACTTGTACATATATATATATATATATATATATGTAGGCATATTTGACTACAATTAATGAAACTCCATGCATAGAAAAAAAACCATAGGAATCTTAAGTTTATGGTCTTTCAGTTTTTTTGGAGGGAGGGAGTGTTGGGGAGAGTATTCTCAGTGGACTAGGATTTCTGATATGAAATTTACCAGCAGTGTAAATAACTATTCCCAGCACAACATTAGACCTAGAATTTAATGTCATAACACATGTGCTTCTCTCTCTTTTTTTTTTTTTTTTTACTAAAACACTGAAAAACAAGACTTTCAAAAAAATGTAGACACAAATAAAAAGAAACATAGACCAAAAG
>NW_008659015.1:19789-42301 GCF_000695815.1 Acanthisitta chloris
TCTAAAGCTTGATTTTTCAGAAAAGAAGAGCATCCACAGCTCCAGATGAAGTCAGTGAGAGTATGGGGTCTCAGCATTTCTGAAAACTGGGATCGTTTCTGTTCATAAAGTCTTGGTTTCAAATAAATTTCTATAGAGATACCTTCTAATAATTGGGGCAGATTAAATTAAGGTTTTCCAGAATGTCTCCATTAGGGAGTTGTGAGCCTTCTAAGAGAAAGAACAGTATCTCCTTCATATCTTCCCCATTTGCATTGTCACTTGCTTCCTCCCTGTGCCTGATTATATAGCCATAAATTGAGAAAAAAATTCCATTTACCTAATTGGGTTATTGAGTGCCAAGCCTGTTTGCTGAAGATTGTAAAAGATGAGCGCAATATTTGTATTAAAAAAATACTCTCTTGCCCTTCTTTGCTTTTCCCTTCTGCATTTGACCAGCTGCATGAAACAAGGGAGAAGGTAGAAACATCCTTCCCATTTGTTTGCAAGCAGTGAGAGTCTGCCTGCCTTTCAAAGAAGGAATTTTGCAAGGCTGGTCCATGTCACATGCAAGGCTGGAGCAAGAGTGTGGGTGAGGTTCAGGAGACTCTGGGATTATTTGTCATAGGATGGGGAACTGCTGCTGCCTGAATTTCTCTGGGTGTCCCATTAAGGACAAGGATGAATCAGCTTTCCCTGATAGGATGTCCCTGGTTATTTGCATATCTTAAGCTGAACCAGCACAGCAGCACGAAGAGTATTTACCAAAATTAATAAAAGTGTGTCCTGAAAGTCGCCTCACATGTCCTTAGATTTTGCTGCTTCCTTACAACTAACAAGACCCATATTCTCAAGCACAGTTCAGCTGTGTCCCTGCAGTGAGGCTGGAGCAAGGAAACATGAATCTGCACACGTGTTTTGTTTTAATAGATGTACTTTTTAACCTGAAGATTTTATAGAACTGCATATCTGTATTTTTATAGCATCCACATGACCTTTGAGATAAAAAGAGGTCTTTTCTTTTAACTCCCCATTTCACAATTGCTCTGATAGCTCCTTAGATAAAACAGTGATGACCATGGTGTAAATGCTGAGATAGTTGCTATAGGTAGATAGATAGACTGAACTTTAAAATTTCATCTCCTGTCTGTCATCATACCCTACACTGGTTAGAGAATGCAATGTAATATCACACTGTACTTATTTTGAAAATTCTTCCACTTTACTTGTTTTGCTGTTAGAGTGTAATTTTTAATTTGTCAGGTGTAAGTGCTTCCATTTACATGTACCTAAGGAGAGCCTCATTTGTCCATGAAAGCTGGACATGGATTCTTCAACCAAGAGTTTTACTCCAGGGTGAGTCCTGCCCTTTGCTACTCCTCAGCAGGTCAAGCCTGCCCATGGGCCAGGAGACACCACCCTCATGGGGAAGAATTTATTCCTAATATCTAATCTAAACCTACTGTCAGTTTGAAGCAATTCCCCCTTGTCCTGTCACTACTTGATCTTGTAAATAGTCTCTCTCCCTGTTTCTTGTAGGCTCCTTCAGGTACTGGAAGGCTACAATTCTGTTTTCCAGGGTGATATATAGATCATGTATTATCTGTTGAATATAAAGAACTTATGGTATGGTCTGAATAACTTAAGAATTTGTAAACAATGGAACTGGATTGTTATCTAGCTATGTAATACCTAAAATTGTACATATCTACCTCAAAAGGGCCTGTGCATTTTATTAGCCTAAAAAAATAGCTACCCTGAAAGAAAAGTGTTTTCAGTTGGATTGGATACAGAGGAACACTTGGACTATTAAACACTTGGACTATCAAACACTTGGACTAATTATTAACTAAAAATAATTAATTTATATTTTAACCACATTTCAAGGGCTGGAGGGGAATTGTTCTCTTTTGCAGTCTTCAGGAGCATCAGTGACATAGCAAAGCAATGTTGGTGCTGCACATTTGTGCGAGTGGATCTCAAAATAATTTCTTATAACACTCTTATAGATGAAAAAAGATGCATGAAAAGTAACATCAAAGTGTTTTTAAATAGAATAAAAGTTTTATTTAAAATAGATGCAAACAATAAAGCTGGCAAGAATGGTTCAGCCTTTATGATTTGCTCTCACAGTGATCAGTGAAAGAAAAAGAGCATAGCTCTTAAAAATAATCCTTGGGGTTTTCATGCAGTTTAGAGGGTTTAAAATATATCTTCTATAAAGACTCCATGACAAATCTGATATTACTTGTACATAGAGACAGTAAGTCAAAATCTGCTTATATTAAGGTGAAAATGTGGACATTGATATCAAATTGGGCTTTTCTTGATGGTCTTTATTGGAGTGAGCTGCTGTTCTAGGAGAGAGATTGTTGCCTCTTTTTAATGTGGGCCCTTTCCCTGGTGTGCAGGAAAAGCTATTGTATCTAGAGTAGGAGTTTAGTATTTCAAAATTGGGCTCTTCTATTGAGTATGTTTAAATCTTTCATGGTAAGATATGAAAGGGAGCAGAAGGCCAGAGTTGTGTCAGCCAGCCAGGCTGGTCCCTCCAGGTTAGCCTGATGGAATCTGGAACAGGCATCTGGGTGAATTTTTATAGCCAAAACTTTCACAGCTGAAAAAGTTTAATCAAAATTCCTGCAGTATGTGGCTGAGAGTAAATGCTTATGAGCATTCAAAAATCTATTCAACCAATTCATGGAAAGAAAGTCGACACCATCTAGGAATTGTGGAAACACCAAGCATGTGGGAAGGGGGAGCTGGGGCAGTATAGCTAGGAAATACCATGGTTTCCTCTGCTTGACAGACTGCTGGTGGACATGGGAAACTGGATCAGTTGGTTATGGCCTGGTATGACCTTTCTTACATTGTTCTGAAACACATATAGTTTTCAATCAGTGTTATAATGTGCCAGGGTGGGTGGATGTAGGGCATGGAGAGCAGGAAGCTCCCAGAAATCAAAACATCTCATATAGACACCATTTGGATGAATAATTGTTAGATTAGAATAATCATTCACTCCTTACATTCCCTTATATTTCACTGAAAAATACATGCACAAAAAAATTCAAGGTAAAGGTGAACAACTGGAAAAACACAGGTACTGGCAAAACCAAAGTCACTTCACAAAACAACTGTCATGGGCATTAAAGGATCATGCAATGCTCCCTGGTGTCTATGCCCATGCTCCACCCAACATTTACTTTACCATATTTTATTATAAGTCACAGAAATTTTTAAGCTGTTGGGAAGTTTTATTATTTTTGTAATTGGCATAGGCACAGTCTGAGCTACTTTGCCTTGGAGAGAAGAGTATTCAGCTGTGCTATTCTGAGGGAACACAATTTTGCAGGATGTTCACTTTATTTTATTTTGGTTTATTTACTTTTCTTGGCACACCTGCAGAACTGGCGAGTTATTAAAGAACAGGGTGAGTTAATATGACAAAATTCCAATGGGTCACAATGTAAATTAGATAATAGGTTCTTGCTGGAGATATACAGCCCCTCCACGTATGTTTCCCTAACCAAGGAAAAGGATTCTTGCTTCCCTTGCCTTCTCCTCTTTCCCCCTTTGTGAAACAGCAGTATAATGCATGTTGTCTGAGCCACCAGGCTGGAGTGGTCACTTTTAATTTGCTTTAAGGCTTAGCTTTCAAAGCTCAGTGATGTGTCACAGGTAGTGGTACTCTCTTGCCATAAAGTACAGAGAGATTGTGTTGAGATCAGATGGGAATGGCAATAATAGCAAATAAAAATCTAAATTAAGGAAGAGAGAGTAAATAAATTTTTAATCATACAAAATTTAATACTTATGTTAAGGAAAAGAATATTAAAAGTCATTTTATAGAGAGTGAATTTATATTGGAGCTGATTTTAAAGTTGTGCAGCTTTGAGTGATATGATAATCATGTATTTTTCTCCCCCCTCAGCTGTACTAGGGGATTGAAATTTATATACTCAATAACTAGAAAAGAATCATAAAGGATCAGGCTGGAGGAATCTGTCTCACTCCATTTTTTCCTGTCACTCCCATAGCGATTTTAATATTTTTCTTATATCTCTGCTTATTTTCAGTGCCAAACATTGTTTTCAAATACAGTTGGTTTGAAAATGAGTACTTGAAGCGGCAAGCTTGTCGGCAAACTACCATGATTTTCAGGTACTACAATGAAATCTTTAGCTATAAAAATATAAAATAAAAATAGGATGCCAGAGTCTCCTGCCAGCTGTAAATGCAACTAAATAGTCTTACTGTGTGCTTTAATATTTTTAACTATTTTAAGCATTTGACTCTTGCCTCTTTTTTGTCTTGGTGCTAAGGGAAAATGGATTTGCAAAAGCTAACATAACAGCACATTTATTTCTTTCACCCTTTTCAGATAGGAATTAAAGACAGGATAGTCTATTGAATAGGCTGCCAGACTGAGAGTCAGAAAATAAGTTCTATATTATCAATTCATTGAGAAAGTCTATTTGCTTTCCTATGCCTCAGTTTCCCATCTGTAAAATGAAGATAATGTAATTTATCATCCTGTGCAACGTGCTTTGAGCTCTAGAGCTGCAAGATAGAGTGAAGTATTATGATGAAATATTTTGGGAAAAATACTGATGAGTTTTAATGATTTAATTTCTTGCTTGTTAATTTTTTTTCATACTTGACTTTTGATGTACAAGCTGCTCTCCAATCTTTTCAGTGAGCTGTGGCTGGAGATGGCTGATGCACAGAGCTCCAAACAGAAAATGAGGTGGGGGTTATGGAAAAACATTTAAGTCAAATGGCTACACAGATTCACCTGAAAGTGTCAGTGAAACATTTTCAGCCACCTACAGCAAATGGAGGAAGTTAAACAGAAAAAAGACAGTATTTTCAGCATTAGTTTGGAGTAAGTGGAGAGATGTTCCTTACAATTTAAAAGTGGGATAACTGGGGGAATGGACGTATATAATGTCCCTTGCCAGTAGGAAATGCCTTCTATCTTTTTGTCAAGAATCTTGGATTTATGGGCACCTGCTCACTTTTTTCATGGCCTTCTGATGTGGGGTTATGATGACACATGTTCAGTGTCAGCATTTGCTTGAATGGGAGAGGATTTTTTTACCTTTGACACGGCAATGGACATATTTAAAGAGTCAGGAAGATTTTGACAGCAAAGGCCCAAACTAAAAAAACCTATTTACTATTGTTCACTAACCACATACAGTCCAAGAAATGTTCCCCAATTCAGTTTCAGATAGCTCACAATAGTGACTATTTACCTGTGTCTTTACCTGTCTCTCATCTTTGTTGTCTGACCTATGCATTAAAAAAAACTCAGGAGTGAGGGGGAATCTACAGCTAACTAGGTGATGCTGGGATAGGCAGTCCATGGGTTTTTGTTGGTTTTTGAAATTATATGGGTGATAGCAGAGTTTCAACAGCTGATTCATTGCCAGTGGATGCCTTTGCTGGTTTGAATTTGCTGAGTGACTGTCCTCCCTGGACACCCTCCAGAGTCAAGGAGCCCTGGAGGATCCATCAAACTGTGAGCATCAAGTTTGCACTCCTGCTCTGAACTAGTCCCTGTGTAATGGCTCTAGAGATTTCCTGTGCACCCAGATTTATGTGAACTTCAGTATCAGTAATAATGATCTCTCTGTCCAGCATGTGCAATTCTAACATAATTTATGTGTATTTTAGTTATAAAACTGTATGATAGAAAACACATAAGCTAAAACCAAGTTTATAGCAAAAAGCTGCTTTATAGGAAGTCAGAGCAGTGATGAGGAGGTACAAAATTCAGTCAGAATATTCTGTGTATGTAAATTCACAAAAGCAATGGGAACAAATATTTTAGCTTGAAGATTTTCAGAAATAGGTGTGGGCACTTACTGGACACCTCCAGACCCACATATTTTCAGAAAAAGGTGTGGGCACTTACTGGACACCTCCAATAGCTCCGTGTGAAGAAATGTATGATGTCTGCATTGGAGACATCTGTCAAGTGGGTTATCCTTTGTCATCTTTGAATAGCTGAGCAAATATAGCACAGGGACTATGGGGTAGATTAGATACCTTTGTGTTATCTGACAGGAGATGACAGGTTTAGAAGTACTGAATGCATTCCCTTTCCACCTCTGGGCTCTGAGATGTACCTGTTGCTCTTAGATCTTTGCTATCTGCACCTTTTGCTCTGCCTAGATGGGAAGTCTTCCATAATAAGATATTGACCACTCAGGTCCTCCAGGTGGGCTAAGACAGAGAGCAGAGAAACAACTGAGGCAGCTCATGAGGCTTTCTATATAAAGTATTTAAATGTGTGTATCAGTTGGCGAGAGCAGTGTCCAAGCTGAATGAATGAATGAACTGAGCTGAAGTGGGAAGCATAATGTCTTCCATACTTTTAATAGAAGCAACAGGTTTTGCACTTTGAAGACTTGCTTAGATTAGTGTCTAAGGACAAGAGACTTTAATCTTGTTAGTTGAGGATTTGTCTGGTCTGCCTGTTGTTAAACGAGAAGCTTGAAAATTTGGAGTTAAAAGGCTGAAGAGAGCTGCAAATCATAAATGCACTAAAGAGACTGAGAAACAATTTCTGAAAGACAGTTCTGTGCTAGGTCAGTGGTTTCCACTTTTTGATGTCAAATCTCACTCCCATTGCATCCTTCTTGTCTTTTGACTTCTCCCGGAACATCAGCTGCTGCATCACCTCTTGGTCATTTAACCACTACTCAAGTGCCTCCAGGAATCATTGCCTCTTCTCTGGGGTTGCTGCCAACTCCTTTCCCTTTTGCCTAACCATAGGGTTAGAATTACTTTCTCCTTGCCCCTCCAGTGCTTTGTGACTCTTTTTTTTTGTTTTTTGAGAAATCTTACAAGCAGAGATGAGACACAATTCATTGGCTTGTACTGTGAACCTGGGTAATGCCTAGACCTACTTGCTAGGAACTTGTAGTCTAAAGTGCTGTTTAGATCATATGTTTGTGCAGGAAGTAACAGAAAAGTTGAAAACCTGTGATACAAGGAGTAACAAAAGATTTATTATGTTACAGGCTTGTTTAAAAGCTGTAGGGTTCATAGTACAATTTATTGTGCTTTTCAGTAGGTACTGTTTTTCTACACGCATTCAGTTTTGTTCTGCTGAGACACAATTTGTCTTCTCCATGAGCTGACTGCATGCTATTAAAACCTACTCACCAGGATTTTCATAGGCTAACACGAAGATTTTAGCTCAGTGTACCTTCTCTTTTGTAACATATTTCCTCCTCACTCTTCAAACTCTGGACTCTCCCTGAGGAATGGATGATGCTGAGGTATGGAAAGAAGAAGTGTATAGCAGCTATCTGTCTTTGCATCTCCTAATTGTTACACAATCAAATATTGTATTTTTAGAGGAGAGCTGGTTAATTGCTGTTAATGTTACCATAATTTCAGGGTGATAGGAGGTGGTGAGTAAGTTAATAGTGGCAATAGCAGGATGTAAGTAAGTAGTAGTAGAGGATGCAATTGATACCCCAAAGAGTTCATAGGACGCAAAAGTATGAAGTGTATTTTACTATTGCTTTGCAGTTTCCCCTTTCAGTGAGTTAGCACAAGCAGGGAGAAACCTGGGAGTGACAAGATTGTTACGAGTTCTATAAGCCAGGAGACATTTCTTTTTCCCTCCTTCTTGAGAAAGAATGGACAAGTCCACATTTAACAAGATTTAAGCCTCTTATGCTTAGATACTGTTGAAAGAAGTCTTCAAAGACCTCTTGTTTTTTCTCCCTCAAGGGGATTGACTACTCCTAGTCATCTCCCTATGTGTTGGCAGTTTGCAGTAGGGTTCTTGGTCAGAGTGAACTTTGGAAGAGTGTTTGGATGAGCAGAAATGACTAAAGCTCACTGGGAAATTCCTATGTTTGTGCTGTGGTCTCTGCTGCCCCAGCCACGTGAGGACAGGATTTGCAAACTGCAGAGCCCAGAGGAAAAGGGAGAGGGAAGTGAAGGAGGCTGTGCTGCCTTGGCACTGTGCTGGGCAGTGGGGCTGACTGCAGCATGCCAGGCTGAGTCGCAGGGAAACACTGTGGTAACCTGC
The DNA here is from genome assembly GCF_000695815.1 of Acanthisitta chloris. NCBI lineage: Eukaryota > Metazoa > Chordata > Aves > Passeriformes > Acanthisittidae > Acanthisitta > Acanthisitta chloris. The sequence continues at coordinate 27,825 of NW_008659015.1, forward strand.
AGCTTTGGAATAAAGGTTTGCCCATTTCTTCATCCCACTGAATTGGGATGGAAAAAACTAACCCAGCTGAATTCTCAGAAAATACTCAGTGACTGCTTTAGCTAACTAACCCAGTGGTAAACCCTATGGCACAAGGACAAGAGAGAAGGAAGCCAGAAAAGGCTGCAAGGTAAACAGTAGGATGTGGGATTGATACAAGAGGAGTGAGCAATGCTGTGCCCTGTGAGATAATATGAGAAATATCTACAGAGCCAGAAATGTGCTGGAAACACCTTTTGTGAAATGGGCCATGGGCTATTTGATCATGTACACTTTAGTTTTATACCTCAGCAGGCACATGTCGGTACTTGACCTGGACCCAGATGATTTTTTCAAGGGACATGATTCTCCTGGTGAATTCTCAGTACCTGGGATCTTTCCTCTGCAATTCTTCTGCCCAGGTACTGACACAGCATTATTCTTTATCAAATCAGAGCTAACACTTCCACAGTGAAAGAAATATAATTGCAAACCAGCTGAAAATTAATGTTATAGTCTTACAATCCATGTCACAATCCTGATGACATTTGTAGTACAATATTATAATGATGTGGAGGAGGGAATAATTTTAATGGCTGACCTTGGCATTCAAATAACATCTAAGAGCTGCAGCTTTGCCCAGAAGATATGTGTCAATGTTCAATTTCCAGATGTGGATTTAGAGTGCCTGAATTTAGTGCCTGCATGGAAAGTTTGGGTTGGTTCATCTGATGGGGAAAATAGAATTTATAACATTAAGATAGGCATTTCTGTTCCAACTGCATTTTGCAATAAAACTGAAAGCTCCCAGCTTGAAAGTGAGAAGCTTCCACTCTCTCTCATGTTAAAATGAGAAAGGAGAAGGATTATGAACCCATACTGTTGAATTCAATATACAGAACAAGGGAAGTCTGTCCTTGCAGAAAATAGAATTGTAAATCAATGAGAGAGTGATTAAGTGCAGAAGAAACAGAGCACTCAGTAGGGTTTGTGCTAACCATGGAAGTTTAGTAGCACACTTTCCCATCTCAAACACAACTGGGGTTTAGTTAAACAATATGTGGCATAATGCCATGGATGAAAAATGACAAGTCCTGTTCTAAACACTTCCAGAGCAGCCAAATTTCATTTTACAACGGGAAAAGTTGAGGCACAGTAAAGGAGAAATTATTCTCAAGGAATTGCTGTGCCACCTCGGTCAAAAAGGTCTTGTTTTTAACTTAGCACACCAGGCTGGTCTCTAAATAAACCAATGGGCCACTTTACTACAGTGAATCCCTTCAAGGTCTGATTGAGATGTAGTCAAAGACCTTGGACAAAAACTAGGGACTCACAAAGACAACTGTTCATGCACTAATCTGACTAAGGAAGAACTAGCAAATATACATCAAGATGGACTGAGATATCTGTCCACACTAAGAACAAAATATTGCTCATTCTGAGCTGATTTTGGTACCTTCATACCATTTAGATGTGTAGTTTCAGTAGAGAACTGTCTGGGAAAGGCTGATGAGATGTTCTCTATATCTGATGCATATTAAAGCCAACATGTTTAGCCATTAGTTTGCTCCTGTTTCCAGTGGAATGCTTTGTGGGCAGGAGTAGACTTAAACTAAATTCATTAGAAAAAAATCAACTGCCAGGTCTGTAGCAATGTCCTTTCTTCTTGTATGTATATTCTCTGTGGCCCAAGAGGTGGCTCTACCAAGTGATTGTCTCAACTGGCATCTAAACAGCTGGTATGGTTTTACTTTGGTTTCCATTCTGGGTTCATATCCTATTCTGAAAGGTCACTGTGAGGGAGAAAATCAGTTCAGGATGTGTAATTTGTGAATACATCCGAGAAGTAAAGAATGCCACTACAATGGAGAGAGAAAATGAAGGGGAAAGCATTTATCATATGAAAGAAAATATTATTCCTTCCCCAGACATGATGTCATATTCTCTCATGATACAGGAAGGAGCTAGGGAAATGCAGAGTATCTGTAGCCACGAGGGCTTGAGAATTCCCTAAGGAAGACTGCGAATAGGTTTGTGTGATTAGTCATGCTCCATGTTTGGTTCAGCTTCAGTTTTAGGCCAAGACTGAGGACAATAAATGAAAGGCAAGGAACAGAGTGAGTGGAGAGCACAAAGACAGCTGTCACAGGAGGAGCTTTAGCTGAGAGTGAGGAGCAGATGAAATGGCCTTCAGGATGGCAGTGGGAATGGAGCACAACACGTACCTCCAGCTCTGCCACCTACCCTTTTGTGACACCACTTAAATGGTTTTTGGGTTTTTCTGTCTGGTGGAGTGAATTATATCTAATGTTAACCAGGAAATTAAGGATATACCTTTTATCATAGTACCCTTCTGAGGGTAGGATACCCTTTCCACCATTGCATACTCTCTCCCCTTTGAAAGAGAACATATTAAGAATGCAAAGGAGCAGAAATTTAAAAGCAAAATATTGTCAAGGAGTACAGAAACATTTCAGATACTTGTCTTACTCTTTTTCACTGGGAAGCATTGCTTATTCCTCAATAAATCTCCATTATTACTTTTTTTAAGCTTCATTGCTAACCAATGACAAAAAATGTGTCTGCTATGTCCCACCATTACACATTCCATTGACACAGGGCCCGAGTGGCATTATCTGGGAAGGAGAACTCACCGTCTAGGTGATTTCAGCCAATGGCAGATGATGATATTGTATTACCAGTTTCATAATATAAATGAAAAAGATGGCCTTCATTTTGATGAAAGCTGTAAAGTAGCTATTGTGCTTGTTTTGTATTGCAAGGCCCAAATGTATTATTTATGCAATTTTCCTTTTGAAAGGAAAAACTGAAAGAGACTATTTCATTTTACAGCATTCAGTCAGAGCTATTGTCTCATGAATGTGAACATTCCTGCATTTTATCAGCTTCCAGTGTAGAAGGCAACTCACAGATCACACATAGAAAGGTTTTTTTGAAAGTTTGAAAACTGCTTTTTAAAAAAGCTAGACCCTAATGACTCCAGATATTATTTGTGCATGTGTGTAGGCTGAATCAACACTTGGCCTATCAGAACGTACACAGAGCAGCGTCTTTTTCAAGGTCTTAAACAGCTTTGATTGAATCTCCGTGTACATTAAATTGATAATGCAAGCAGCCTGTAATACACAATATTCCTAACAATAGAATACATCTTCATTTGTAAATACACACTTTTATGCCAAGTCAGCATCTATCCAGGGATCTCTAAGCCACTTATCAACCTGACAGCAGCCTCATGTCATTGCTCTAATACAAGAAATATTGCAACTATCTGGAAGACGGGGAAACTGAGGCACATCAGCATGAAGAGACTTGCTTGGGGTTGGGAGGTAAGTGCTGATAGTGTCGAGTAAGTTCTTGGCATCAGCCTATTAAGCAGTCTGTGACACATAGAGTCTCTCCCTTAGACCTGGTGATACTCATATCTGTGGAGAAAACACTTATTGTAAAAAGATGTTGAGATTTTTGCATGTCCTTGACACAAGTAGAAATTAGATGCTTGCCCTTGAACATCCATACAAAGAGGCTGGTTACTCTTTGGTGGAGAGCCACATTAAAGTTTAAATTGATATTCAACCTCTTCCCCTATGCACCTAATTAAAGGCTCACATCTTAAATGCAACCTTTTCTTGCCTGTTTTTTCCCCCCCTCTTAAAACCCCTAACCTTAATGCAATGCTCCTGAAACTTGCCAGAAAAAATACCTGGATGTTGTCATCCAACTTTTGCTGGACCCAATGTATTTCTCAGTGCTCTTTCTTGTTTTCTGGGATAATATACAAATGTGTATATATAATATATATCTTTAAATGTTTGTTTATCTGTTGCCCTATCTAGAAATGAAATAAAATTAGTAGAATCACTGATAGTCCCAATTAAGGCAGACAATTAATTGCTGCTATATTCATCCAAGTCAGGAGACACCAATGGTAGCAACACTGCAATCTTTGCCACATTTGCAAGTGTCACTATCCATTGTTTTCTTCTCTACAGTCCCAGTCATATTTGGCTTCCCAGGAGAGTAAGTTGATACATTGTACTTAGAAATACTTAGGGGCTGTACCCAGGGAAAACATATACAATAACAAAAATCAAACAAAACAGGGTTACACTGAAATATGGGGTCAATTCTCTGCAGATTTGGTACAGACATGAAAATGAATACTTGTCATGTCATCAAATGGAAAAAATAATGTAGAAGAAAAATTCTGATTCCCTGATTGTAGCTGTGCTAATGTTAGATTATAGTTATCTGTCAGCTCTAAGTACTGGCACTTAACATTCTGCATAGTTAGTTTTCTTAACTGCCTCAATTCATATTTAAAACTTGTTTTTCGGTGACATTCTTGCCATGGGAATCCACTTGCTCATGTAGCCTCAAAGTGAGCACACAGTGAGTGAGAATGCAGTGAATCTGATCTTTTTAGAAGTTCAGATAAATGCCTATCTATTGTTTTTTGTTTTTTTTTTCTATCCCTAGCATTCACCTTAATTCATCTATTAGTGATGACATAAAGAAATCTAGTTTCTCTTTCTGTGTCTTTAGGAATGATGAGAAATATAGGATGTAGATACTGGAATTATCTTGATGGAACAGCCTTTCTTAAAATCCCAGTCTGTTTTAATCATATTGGTTGTATATATCCCTTGAATTATAAAGATCAAATCTTTTGCTTTTGTCACAGGTATTTGTAGCCTTTTCAGGGTTAGTGTGCCACTGAAATGATCACTAGCCTTTTACTTTGAGTGCTGGATAAGAAGATGTACTGAAAAATAAACCTGTTGGCATACAGTGTAAATTGCTCTGGACTAGCAATTTAGCAACACATTTGGGCAACAGGTATTGCTCTCTCACCAACACTCCTGTCATTGTCTGAAGCAGATGGCTTCAATTTTATACACAGCTTTTCAGACTAGAACAGAGATCATATATTTATTCATCAAAACAAATAAACCCAACTTTTTGTGTGACTGGTCAGTGATACAGGCTTGGAAGAAAATACTGTTTCATTTGGAAAATAAGTCTCCATTATGCATTTGAATGTGAAAGCTAGAACTGCCTGAAAAATGAGGCTAAGTTTCTTCTCATAAAATGTCTTTTCCTTCATAGAGAAAAATGAAGGAAGGAACACAGAATTCTTCTTAATCAAACCTTCAACTGTTAATGGTTTAGTTTAGGAATCAGATTAATTTAATACCTAATAGTGATCAGTAAAAGCTGTGATGCTGTCCCATCTGGGTGCTGTGCCTTTTACCAATACAGAAAACTGTCCCTTTTTCCTTCTACATTTTTTCTTTTTTCATGTATTTCTTCTGAGTAACTGAAATTTCCAATTTTTGCCTTTCTTCCCCCTCACATTTCTCCATCTCCACCCCTCTAATAGAGAAGTGTCAGAATAAGAGAACAAAACAGGAGCATATTTTGTCTTCTGAACAGTACATAGGTGAAAAAGTGTTTAGGTGTCATGCAGCCTGACAGAGACATCTCAGCTCTGTGTGGATGGAAAGCTCTGTGGGGCTGGTGCTGAGGTGGGCAATGTTCAGCCTGATGAACCCAACCATTCAGGACAGAAATGGTGAAGGAACCCTCAATATACATTGTAAAAACCCTTGAAAAAAGATGAAGCCCCAGATCTTGAAGCTCTGGTTTAAGCTATGTTGTTCATCAAGCATGGATTGAGGAAGTGTAGAGTCCAGTCTTTCTGTCTTTGACAAGAAAGAAACTCCCTCCACTGGAACAATATCCTGACAGAGAACTGCATAATACATCCTAGATGGAATGACAGAGACATCTCTTCATGGGAAGTTAATAAATGTTACTTAAGACTTGGCAACGGCTTAGCTACAGACATACTGTTGCTTCTCTGTAAGGGTAACTCACATCCCAGTGAGAAAGTTTACTTCCTTCACACCTGGTCTTGTGTGCTATTAAACCATCACAGCAGCTGCTGAATTATTTATCTTTCTCCAGCGGACAAAACTAGTATTCCACCCGACACCCTCCTTGCCCAAGAGGAAAAAGCAGTTTGAAGGAGAGAATGCATTACAAAATCTGCAGTACAAAAGTTTACATCATTAAGCATTTAGGGTTTACATAGGGAGCAGTGGCATGCAACAGCAGGCACGTCCCTAAGCGATTTTTCTGCAATCAGAATTTCATTCATTACCCAATTTTCATGCAAGTCCCCTGGCATTTGAAATATATTTCAAGGTAGGGTTCCCAAGGGCTTTCCCTCTCCCATAGTAACTGATTTGCAGTGTCCAAAGACAGATCTAAATATCTTTGGCTCAAATTACTTAAGGCCTGCAGAGCAGCATCCTCTGTCATCTCCATCACATCTCACACCTACAGAACAGATAACAGATTAATATCTGGTCTGCAAATATTTCATCAGTGTCTCCAGCTAAGGCACCTTGCATTATTCTATCTAGAGCACCAATGGAAAAGGAGTAGGGGGTGAATGGAAATGCATTTACACTCTGCAGGGGAATGGGGGTGTGGATAGCAAAGAGAGGGAAAGGGGAAATAAAGAAGGTTTCTATTGGCATTACAGGAAAAGAAACAGAGCTAGTCCTGGCAAAGTTCTCTGCTCCGATTATGTATACACTTTTATTCAATCACTGCATCGCTCTGTGTCTGACACTTGGTCAATAGTGCAATCTACCACTGATCAGAATAAAACAGCCACCCTAGAACACCTTGGAATTTCATTAGTTTCTTTTCAATGTTGTCTTTATAACTAGGTGATTACTTGGAAACACAAACTTACAGGGTTCCAGGCTTTTGCACATAGAGTCAGAGACTCTAAACAGCAATGTAACGTTTTGTCCATCAGAAAAACTGCCCTTAAATGATTTCTCTTTGTAAAAAAAAAAAAAAAAAGAAAATACCCTAATATAATCAAAGCCACAGATGGATTCCTCATCTCCAAGCTATATAGGCTCTTCCCAAAAAATTTTGTAGTTTATATTATGGTTATCACTTAAATGACCTCATAGTCTAAATCCATTTTCAAAATTTTTTTTTAAAAAATAAGTGATTTATTTATAGTTTTTACTCCATGATTCTTATAAATGTTGTCAATTAACATAAATCCCTTCCACGAGTTTCTCTGACAAGCTGGCTATAATTTTGCTGCTCCTCTCTTTCCATATCTAGTTTGCAATTTTGAAGTAATTGGAAGCTAAACAGGAGACTGAAAGTTGCTTGGGTTCATCTGGGTTAGACACTCACTGATCACAATATAGTCACCTTTAAAATTTGCTTCTTGGCTTTAAGGGAACAGTGGAGATGCTTTTTTCACTTTTGTAGAATTTCTGGTAGTGAATTTGTGCTGTTTTACTCTATTGACACTTTCTATAGAGCTGTGATTAAAAAGACAATGGTTGCGTTACATGATGATGACAATTGTGAAAAACTGTCTGTTCCCAGGATAACTCAGACAGAATGTGCAATTAATTCTTTTGCTATGCTTTTTAACCTGTTCTAATTTTATTTTAATTTCCTATTTTTTTTTCCTACCCAGCTGCTGTTGGATTTCAGACTAACTCATTTCATTTAGGGTTTTGTGTTTTGCTTTGTGGCTTCCTTTTTCTGACACCCTTTTAGCTCCACATCTGACCTTGGCTGCATCATGCTCACTGCAGGATGCATCATAAGTCCCTATTGATAGCCTCCAACTGGAAACTTTTTCCAAGATAAGGTGAAAACAATGTGGTCTGCCTGGAGGCTGATCCAGGGCAAGTGAGTGGCCCTGCTTTGAAAGGTTGCCTGAAAGGGCATGTTTGCCCCCAACTCTGAGAGTGAATCCAAAGTAAACCTGATTTCTCTCTAGGAAAAGGCTAAGGCAATCCTGCCAAGCCCTCCCTAGTTTAATGTAATCTATAAGCATCTTTCTTAAAGTAGATCTGCCTACTGAATCACCCCTCCTCTATTTAGCTATCCCCTGGGACAAAAACAAGGAGCACCTTTGACTCAACTTATTCCTCAGGCTGAGCCAGGAGATTTGACTAAAAAATAGCATGAAAGAATCATCCAACAATCCCTGAGATAATCATGTCCTTCTGCTATCACCCTCAAAACCTATTGTGGCATGAATGTATGCATTGTGTAACCTCTTCAGTTCATATCCTGCATTTTTTCTTCTAGAGCATAATTTCATCCTTAATTTTTGAAGCATTGCTTCTCTATTGTATTTGTTTCCTGTTCAACAACCCTTATTCTGCATTATTCTTTTTCACAATTGTCTCAGAATTCCTACTCAGCCTCTGATGTTCTCATAGCCTGCCATTTCCTTAGCTTCTCTCTTTGTCATAGTCTTACCTTTCATTTTCCTACAGTCTTCTTCATGGTCCAGAGGAGCTTTTATCTCTCCAGTTTTTGCCTGTAGAATAAATCTCTTATGAAGTCTTTTCTTGTTTCTTCCTCATTTGTTCCTTTAATCCATTTACTTGTTTTAGTTTCCATCTGCATATATCTTTCCTCAGTAGTAGAAAGAATCCTTGTCTGGATTCTTTCAATACATATCTCCCTTTTCCAGCTCTGTCTTCCACATTTTGCACATTTGTCTGCATTTCTGCCTTACTACAACTCATTAATCTCCAATAACTTGAAGCTGCATATTAAAGTGTTGTTAAAGCAAAAGACTACTTAAAACACAGGTGATGATATTGACATGTTAGTGGCTAATCCTCAAGTGTGATTGAGGCCTATCATACCTGTAGTGTTCTTCTACATCAATAGATGAAGAAGAAAGTCCAAGCATCAAAAGGAAAAGAAGTAGAGAGGAAGGGCAGTGACCTTTAAAATCCATTTTGGGTAGGTCATGTCAATTTTTCTGCTTGTTTATTTGTTTCGGGGTTTGGTCTTCTACTGCTGTCTCATTAAAATACATTGAAATTAAAATGCAAACCATAGGCAGGCATCCAATTAGTGCCAAGATCAGACTAACCTCTCCTCTTAGGTGAGTTCTTCTAGCACAAGTTTGCTGAAAGAGACTTTTTGCAGGGTCAGTGGTTGGTCTTTAGTACAGCTGTTGCGTTGTGTCCATCAGCTGTAACACACTCCCCAATCTGCTCCTTGTGCTGTTTACAAAATGCAGCAACAGAACATCTTTCGTCCTTGCCAGCAGATGCAGCTGTTGAAGCAGGAGTTGGGGTTTTTTTTGGATGTGAATTCAATAACTGTGATATGGCCTTGATGTGCAGACACCTCCTACGTAAGAAAAAGGAGGAAGCTGATCCCAAACACTTCCCCAAGGATGTAGAGGCAACATTTTCCTATTATGTAATGTATCAATATATTTGATTTTTTATCATCCTGTAGCATCTAAATGCCTAAGATGTATAATGAATGACTGATTCGAGGTGCTTCCAACCTTCATCTTGTGGGGGGAAGAATTTGCATAAGTTGGCATCCCTTTGCATCCTGTATCTTTGGCAAAGTCAGTCATACCTCTGCCTGAACAAAATCTTACATGAAGACTGAACTGTGGGACCTCCGGGTTAAAACAAATAGCTCTTCCATGGTCACCTGCAGAACTTCTCAAATAAAACTTTATTGCATTTCTTTTGTTTTAGTTTTTAAATTTTGCTTAGTTTTCTTTCCAAAATGCTTGAACAAGTAGAACAGGAGCAGGAAACTACTGTAAGTACTGCAATTTGAAAACTGGTGATGTCTTTTTCTGTTTCTGATAACAATGTGATATAATACCTTTTTCTGAGGGTGAAATCTATGGGGATATGTATGGTGAGGAACTTCTGAGAAATGTCTTCCATGTGTTTTCAATAGATTTATTACCTTTTTGACTGTGGTGGCATTTTCCTCTTTGGTGCTGGTAGTGCTTTCAGAAAGGCAAAATAAAAACAAAAAATTGTGTAAATATTAGCCTTTGCTGAAGTTTATAGACTGAATCTAAAGTAAATGCTGGTGTTCTAAAAAAAATAAAAATGAGGTTTGATCTTTAAAGATAAGACAGACACTTCACCTATAGCTCTTTCAACAGAGGACTGTGATGAGGTGATCCATAGCTATCAACTTTAGAGTGCCAAGACATTCCATATCGGATGCATTTTGTAATTTGCTCAGTCTGTTTGAAGACTACAAGAAGGTATCTAATTGCTGATAATGTTATTTTCTAAGGAGTGGAGTTAGATATGACTTTAGATTATCACTTGGTTTCTCTGTGATCCATCAATCTGTCTCTAATACTTGAATTCTAATGAAATTAAGCAATGTTTGTGAAGATAAATACAACTTTCTGAAATGCTAAAATGCAAAAGTAAGGAGTGTTACACAGGGAAATAATCCACCAAAACCCTATCAGAATAACCTGGCAAGTAAAAAAAAAGCCTTCTTAAACATTTCTTCTGCTCTTGAGTATTCTGCTCTATGCAAGGAATGCAAACATGTCAGTGAGGACAGTGGCTGTGTAATCATCTGCCCAATATTGAAGGAAATGCAATGTGTTACTAGCTCAAGCTATAGCTAGACAATATATAAGAAAACCTCCTGCAATAAATGCACCCCTTCAGCATCTCCTTGTCTGCCCAAATCTGAGTGAGGAACAGTGCACTAGAAAACCAGGGTTAAATATGTCATCACATACAATAGCTGATGCTGGACAAATAGAGTAGGAAAAGATATAAAATTGCAACCCTGCTGAAAAGTTTAAAAGTTAGCCTAGTTAACTTTCCTCTCCTCTCTGCCTTAACCAAAGATATTGTTACAAACTGAGATATATGAACCAAGGCACCGATTTGGTAGCTCTTGGGTTTATGTCTTTCTTTCACAGCTCATGTATTGAGCATCCCAAACTTCTTGCCTTGCCTCGGTAAGATGAGAGAAGTGTAAAGGGACTTAATGTGAGAAAAACTGCAAAGCTGGTGAATATGTTCTGGTCCAGAGGTACAGGCCAGTATTTCCCAATCCCTAAGAAAGTGTGGTGAGGGTCATTAGACAAGATACAGTCTAGATAGCCTTCCCAAGGGAGAGAATAAGTGTCTTAGACTCTCTGGTTCCAAATAGATTCAGTGGTGAAAAATGACATAGCAGAGGAGGAGATTCAGTGTTGCTGAATTCTTATGAAAGGGTCCTGAGCATTATAGAGGAGCATCTGGGTGAGAGCAACACTCATTACTGCATGGTTAACTCTTCAGCAAAGCGAGAATAAGGACCAGCAGGAGTATAGCCCAAGAAGCATCTAATTACATGATAAATTTTGCTGGATGTTCAGTTTCTGTTCTGATTCTGAGTGCTTCAGTGAATATTGCTACACAGCTCACTCATAAACTACTTCAAAGACTACTACACACTTTTGTAAATACTCCTTCAAAAAGTACTGTTAAAAATGCTACAAATATTGAATAGTCTCAATCCTCCTACAGTGAAGAGGAGCTGGTAGAGTTCAGATGTTACTTAAATGAAAAATTTTTTTACACTGCCTTTTGTTACCACTGTCAAATTCCCAGTGCCTTTTCTTCTGTCACCCCTTGTCAAATTCCCAGTGCTTTTCCAGAGGTTGCTCCTCCACTCCTGCTCAGCCTGGGTGCTTGTTTCACGCTGCTTTGCCTTATGTATCAGGGTACAGCTAGGGACAGCGATATGACACATTGCAGATAACATCCTAACATATTAAATAAGGATGTTCAAACATAGTGACAGATCCTGTTGTATGATGATACATCAGGGCAGCTCAAAGATAAGAATTTTAATATATTCTATTATAGAATCACTTAAGCTGACTAAGTGATAGCTGTGGGGGGAATGGAATGGCTTGCAGCTTCTGGAAAGGGTTAAGAGACCAGCAATGGGAAAGAAATTCCTGGGTGCTATGGGAGGACAGATGTAGGAGTAATCAAAATGAACCTGTTAAAAAAAATAAAATCCTTGATCTCTTTGAGTAATTCTGAGACATGATACAAGAATGTAATTTCCTCCTTATATGGAGGATGAGATGTCCCCAGCATATGTGACCTGACAAGACAACATTTGTGAACTGAACCCAGCAATAACTTTTCTACTGTTTCTCTGAGTACCTACCATTAGATCATAGAAGAATTTGGGTTGGAAGGGACATTTATTGGTCACCTAGTTCAGCTCCTCCTTCAATGAGCAGGGACACCTTCAACTAGATCATGTTGCTCAGAGCCCCATTCAACCTGTCCTTGAAGGCATCTACCACCTCTCTGGACAACCTGTTCTAATGCCTCACCACCCCCATGACAAACATTTTCTTCCTTATAGCTAGTTTAAATGTACCCTCTTTTACTTTAAAACCATTACTCTTGTCCTGTTGCAACAGGCCCTGCTAAAAAGCCTGTCCCCATCTATTCTAAAAGTTCTCTTTAGGAACTAGAAGGTTCTCTAAGGTCTCCCCAGAGCCTCCTCCAGGCTGAAATCCCAACTCTCTCAGCCTGCCTTCATTGGAGAGCTGTTCCATCCCTCTAATTAACTTCATGGCTTCCTCTGAACCTCCTCCAACAAGTCTAGGTCTTTCCTGTACTGAGAACTGCAGAACTGGACACAGTACTCTGGGTGGGATCTCACCAGAGTGAAGTATAGGGGCAGATTCAACTCCCTTGACCTGCTGACCACAATAAATGAACTCTTGAAGCCTCTCTGGAGAAGTCTGGAAGTGCTTCTCCTTGGAAAGATGCCCTGAAAGTAGCTTGCAACACCTGGGCCACCCTGTTCACACACAGACAGTAGTTAACACCTGGGCCACCCTGTTCACACACAGACAGTAGTTTGGGACATGGTGTTTCAGTGAGCTGAATTTGGGACACCTTTGTGTGTGACTTCCTGTACAGCAACACCACGTAATGTCACCCTCTGACCTTTGTATGGAGCTTCATGGAGTGGGTCTACAACACAGCCAGTGAAATCTTGTCACTTGTCCTACTTATAGTATTTAAATGCCATTTCTCATGGCATTTACTACAGCATCCATTCTCTGAAGTCACTTTGAATGGACAGACAGCTTATATAATATTTTAAAAGCTATTTGAGACACCTAGAATTACAAGCCACTTTGGTTAACGTACTTTAATGATGGAAAGTGTTTACTTCCATGATATTGGAATAGAAAAATAGCATTGTATCTGCATTATGGAATCTGCTTATAGAGGAATAAGCAGTTTCATCATTGGGGACACATAACTTAATTCAGAGATATTACATCAGTGTTGAATTTGGCTCTAAGTACTAAAAGCACCATGATAACTGCATTTATATTTGGCTTTCATGTATACTTAAGTCTGGCAAGTGTATCTCGTGGGCACCTGTTTGATGCAGAGATTTATGGAGAATGCCAACATTTGGTCTTGATATTTAAAAACAATTTGTTAATTGTCAAGAAAAGTAAACTGTTAACATCTTTATTTACTGATGAGACAACACGTCAGTACTGGAACCTGTTCAAAATGGACAGCCACTTATTAGTCTCTAAAGCACTGAAGTTTTTAAACTGCAGGGTTTATTTTTTTTTCTTCTAGGCTTTGATTTTGCTTATAAACAGTCCTTAAGTAGATGTTTCATTTTACCTAAGGGCTAGATAGTTCCCTTTTTATTAAATGTCATACACAGCTTGTGTCAGAGGGCGATTTTGGACCCCAAGAAATGCTAAATAAACTCTTCCTGGTTTAGTCTTCCTATCTATTCACTTCCTTTTTATTCCAGGTCTTGTCTTAGTGTACCCAAAGCTGTGACTTTCAAAGCTGCAGACTTCATGTTTCTGGTCATATGTATGTATTGTGCTGCTGGAATTATTTACAAAGCTACCATTACAAAACCAGCCCCATGTGCCAGGTAGAACTATGTCAGCAGGCAGAGAGGATTGTCAGAAAAAAATGTGGTGGGGATGGACTAAACAAAGGGAAGAACAGTCACCCACAGCCACACAAGAAACCTAGTGGAAGGCACTTCCAAGCAAATCAGTGTTTCAGCCCATGCGTGAGAGCAGCTTTGAAACAGTTCCCTTGTGTACTTGATAACAAGCTGCCTGGAGGTCAGTGTGGTCTTGGTGAGCTTTTGGGTAAGTAGCTTCATGCTGCTGTAGCTACATGGCTATCTGTTTTCCAATTCAGGAGTCTTAATGTAGATCAATCTGTATATAAAAGCTGCAACCACACCACTGAAAGCAGCGTCGTCAGGCAGTCGCTGTGGTCCTGTTTCACAGAAAGGTCACAGCGTGTGCAACCACCTTGCCTGAAATGAGAGGCTGACTGGAAAAATCACTAGATCCCAGCAGCATGGCTCTTCCTCCAGCACAGCTCCTCGTGTTTTTCCTCTAAACTATTTTCTGTCTCTTCCCCATCTTGCCCTTCCATTTGAGGTGCGTGTTATTTTTATAACTGTTTTCTTGCTCCTTCCTTGGATAAAGAATGCCAAAGGAAATTGGCTTCTATGTGGTACTACTCTGCATATATCTAAAGTGCACT
>NW_008659015.1:47329-68764 GCF_000695815.1 Acanthisitta chloris
GTATATGAGGCCCTTCCTTTAAAATGCTGCAAAAGGTGCTGTAATTTCTATTTCTGTGTTAAAGGACAAAATGCAGTGTATGTTTTGCAGTGTCTTCAAGAGGTGAGTCTGTCTTAGGCTGGTATTCTGTGTATACCATGGACCCAAATGGCAGGAGCAGAGCTTCAGGCAGGGCAAAAGAAAGTCAGTGTGTGGGGAAGGATGGATGATTGTCTGGTGGGCAGATTCATGGTGCCAAAGGGCATGGGACAGAAGGTCTAGTTTGGGCTGATGTGATGTGTACAATGTATGGTACAAGTCAAGGGAAGGGACAATTCAGAGGTAAGACAGATGTGGAAATCAGTGAGGTTCCTCCAGCTGGACACTTGCTGGAGCGAGAACAGGAGCAGAATCAGCAGTTTAAGTGAATGAACTTTACAGATGAAGGGGAAACCTTTGCTGTTTTCTTAAAGAAGCTGGAGCAAGAGGAACAGTGCTATCCCTGTGAGCAGAGGCAGGGAGGCAAAAGCAGGTGTTTGGCCAGTGCTGCCAGGCTAAACACTAAAGGTGTTGCATTTGGAAGCTCACAGACTTGTATTGCCAGCACATCTGCTGACAGATAATCTGAAGATGAGTTGTCAGTTTGGAGAATACCATGAAAACAAGGCATACCTACATCAAAGAGGGGTGGAACAAAATGACAGTAAAGAAACTACTGGATGAACAAACTTCATCTTCAGAAGGTGCTCTAGGGGTGACTGCAAGACCTTTTGCCAAGGGTAGTGTTTTACAGGACATGCCTTTACAGTAAGCAATCCTGCAATGCTTGGGCTACCAAGGAACAGATTAAGGCCATGGCTGCAAGTTTAAATTCTTTGATGAAGGTTATTGCCTCCTAGATGGGTTGATAAGGTATGCAGCTTAAAAAAAAAATAAATCTTACTATGAAGAGGAGGTGCCGTTATGTCAGTTATTGTGGCCCAAGACTTGATGTTTCAGACTGCAGCCTGAAAATTAATACCTTAAATAGTGGTATGAGAGTCATCTACAGTAAATGCAGGTTGCAAGAAGTTATGAGGTAGGTTGACTTGCAGGGTCAAAACCCACCTAAAACTAGTAACAGGATTTACATTAGGTTTTGTGCTCTTTGGGGCTACTGCTTCAAGACACAAGACATCAATTTTAAGGATATTTTTTCTAAATTAGGTCTCATTTCACACCCCAGTAAGAATTTGCCTTATCTTTCTTTTATTTTTGCAGTTGTTTAGGGAAATGAAAAAGAGATTAAATTTTTTTTTTGTTTTGTTTAATCAAAATGTTTTCCTAAAGTCCAAAGTGCTTTCATCTATGTTTTGAACAACACTTAAAAGTTGGTAAGAGCATTGTATCCCTTTAACACTCTCTCTTCTACCTGAACATAGATTTTCCTCTAAAATCAGTGTGATAATGTGACTCCTTGTCATAGAGCATTCACTTTCCAGACACTTTAACCAGAGAGACATAAAGCCATGGTCATTCAGGTAGGGAAGGACCTCAGGAGTCCAACCTCCTGCTCCAATCAGGGTCAACACTGAATTCAGACCAGTTGCTGCACTGGACTTTGCCCAGCTGGGCAAGTTTGAAAACTTTGGTTGAAAAATCAAAGCAATAGAACTGTAGAAGACAGGAAACCATTAGTACTGGTAATTAAGGACAAAAATATTTTACATTTTAGTGACTTAGCATGTTTAAGCTTAGCACAGGCTCATTCTTTTATCTCCTGATGCTGTGCTAAAATCATCTTGGCAAAGCAGGTGGCTAAGAAGGGTGTCAGCAAAGAAGCAGCTGCAGTCTCATCATCTACTCTCAGAAGTGCCTTCCACTTCCCTATGAAAGGGGCATATAGGGCAGTGATACCACCCCAAAAGGACTCCCTGCCTTGTTTGCTAGGGCCACAGCTTGTCTTTGGAGCTTGCACTACAACCACCCCCTCCCCAACACCCACACACAGGCTTTTCTCTTTCTCCAGCACAGTGTTTCATGTACTGCCCCATTAAAACACTTTCCTTTGTTAGGGAGTTCTCATTCCTCTTTAATTATGTCCTCCAGAGTGGCATTCAAGGATAGGTTATTTTCCTTCTTTGTAGAGGATGTGGAATAATTTTCCCAAGGCAGTTTTAACTTCCCCTTTCCTTTAGTAATCCTAGTGTTTTAAATTACTCCTTTAATCACCGTCTCAAAGTAATCACCATGCAATAACCTGTCCTGCGATTCTGACTCAGGAATCACAACTTCCCCTTTTCTGTGGCTGAGGAGGTGACTGAGAAATGACCATTTTGTGGTTTGTTTTTGAAAGATTTCATTATTTTTGCTCCTTTTTTCTTTTCACTTACTTTTTAAGAAGACTTGACTTGAAGGAGGGATAATGTTTCGTGGATGCTTCAAATTTCCCTTCTTGTTTTAGGATTTTTGATTAACTCCTCAGTTTTAATGATTATCATCCTCTGCAGAATTCACTTCCATTAAGAACCATCTTTTCCAGATCTGATTAAACTCTCTTTCTTCAGCTCTTGTTGAGCCCTTTGTGATATGTGGAATCCAGCAGGGCTACAATTAACCAGCTCCACTCCTCAGAGAGTAGCTTGAAACCACCTTTTAAAAAACCTATAGAAAAGAATGAAATGTGTGGTCTCCATCTCTGTGAAATGGCAATGCTTGTGATAATGGACTACCACACTTGTCTAAGAATACATGGGGCAGCCTTTTTTTTTCCCTGCAGAACCAGTTCAGCATATTCTTTCTTGTGTGGGCTTCACTTTCATTCTTTTCTACTAACTTTGCTTTCATGGATCCCAAACAAAGAGAAATAGTTGATAGCCATGTTCAGCATTTACTCAGGGACTATAGTTTTTGTGCAGACAACCTACAAGGTTTGGCATGCAAGAATCCCAGTACGACTTGCTCAGAAAATTAAAGATACCTTGGGATTTCTCCCTACTCCTTCTGCAGCTTGCATCCACAGTTCTTTGTTTTAATGTAGTCAATATTTAGATATTTCCATAGGATGGCAGCTTTGCATGGAATGTAGGTGGTGCTGAAATGGATGGTGAACATCAGTGTGAACGAGACACGAAAACAGAAAGTATAACCTGCTTTTGCAGATGACAAGAAATGAGTCCCATAGTATTTTCCACCTGTCTTGAGGAAGCAACTTTGCTCTTTGCCCATTTTTGAAGCCTTGGGAATGTGTGACTACTGGGGGGAGGATGCCTTCCTTATCTGAGTGGACTTTTGAGAAATGCTTCTTGGTGGAAATCCAGACTTCTCTCATCTGGCTTTGGACACGGCAGGGAATTTGCCAGTGAACTGTGTTAATCACAGAACTGTTTTCAAAGCACAGATGGACCTGATTTTGATCTTTCTTGTCTGAGTCATGTTCTTCAAAGCAAGAAGTCTAGGTGTTTCCAAAGCATGTACTGAGGGGAATGGTGTGAACAGTCTAAGCATGAGCAGGGATGTAGAGGTCTTGCTTCTAAGGCAAGGGACATCCATGGGTTGTGAGGAAGGGGAATGCATTCTGTGTTTGGAATAGTGACTGGAGTAATAAGATTTGTGCAGTACAAAATTATAGTAAATTGTAGAGGCAAATTGCAGGAAAAAGTCATTATGTGCAAGCTAAGGATACCTTCTAGGGAAGAATGTTCTCTCTCAAGGAACCTACCTTGCCTACTGATTGAAATATCACATTATGCATAATATATCCATTTAGAAGGACTGTGCAACTGCACATGGGAATGTGTGGTGGAATAGCTGGCACTAACATGGGGTTAATGCTTCTGTCCTCTCCATCCTCTTGGTTTCACAAACAAAAAGATGTGATGGAGTCTAACCTGGGACTTGCCCTCTCTTAAGTCTGGAAGGTTAAAATCTGAATGGTAGTTTATATATTGGTAATTAATACTGGCAAAATGACTTCTGACACCAAAAGACCTATTTCCCAACCATCTGTCCCTGTTCTCCCAGGTTACTCAGGCAAAACTGACTAAAACGCATTATAAGAAAAACTAGCAGGCTAAACCTTTCAAATCTAACAGTAGAGATCATGTCCAAGAATGATGCTGGCTTAGGACCTGATCTGACTCAACTTGCACGTGCACAGAAATCAGCTGTACTGGAGGCCACAGGACAATCACTCATGCCCAAGTTTTCAAAGACGAGGTTGAGTTCACACCATACTATCCATCTGTGAAAAATCCCACCCTTAAAAACGGGTAAGCAACAAAATGAGAAAGGAAGATATAAGACTGTAGTTTTCACTGAGATCCTTCCTGTTCATGCAAAATTTCTGTACAATAATTTCTTATATGTCATACTCTATATTCCAGATACTCAAATATAGGATGCTATTCTGTTACTCTTACATGTGTAAAAAAAAGCTGGGAGAGTGAATCCATTCCAGAAATGAAATTTGGTGGTTAATAGCTTCAAGCTTCGAAATGAGTAACTTTTAAAGAAGCAGATGGCTAATGATGAAGAAAAAAATTATATGTGATCACATGATGACATTTAATTTTTAGAAAAGGGTTTCTTTTGCTGTCATTACATATGTTTTCTGTGAAACACTATCCTGTGGGCACTGTCACATGGACTGACACTGCCAGAGCCCTGTGCTTTCCCTCCCTATCCTCACCCTTGTGCAGTCATTTCTGCATCTACATTTCCATGGTTTAAGAGGTGAACTGAGATGTGTTAAAATAACTGAAAAAACTATTAACTGAATAGACAAATTTCTAATGAGAGTTCAAACCAAGGTTCATCTCCCCTCCCTGTTCCTGTTCAGACAACCCTCTTGAATGGGAGTGGCAAACATAGTGTGGGGTCAGAATGTTGATGGGGCAGGTGGGATGTAGAACCCACAGTTTGTTCTCCTGAAGGTACTGTGGGAAGAAGACTCTGAAGCAATGACCTAATTAATATGCCAAGACTCTGATCCAAGTTAAATTTCTTGGCAGTGTATGAGGTTTGGGGTTTGTTTTTCTTGTTTTGTTTGGGTTTTTTTGTCGTGTTGTTTTGTCAGTAATTATCTTTTGGTTAATGACTTCCTCGAGAATTTGGGGTTACAAATCCGTCATTGATTTGATCTCATGTGGAGCACTTTAAATGTGAAGTCCATTCATGCCTGTACCCCAAATGTTGCTGTTCCAAAGTAACCCCTGAGTTATGCATGCATGTCACAAGTAAATAACTGAGCAACAAGGAACTAACAGGGGTCAAGATATCTAAGTTCAGCAGATATATTACAGCAGTGACTCAGGAGGACAGCATATTAGTAAATTAGGCTTTTGCCAGATGTAAAAGCTGATCCTTTTTCAATTGGGTATCATCTGAAAGGTCAAGAAGTAATGAAGCATGGGCGTACAGATCCCCTATTGCCATGTGTTGCTACAAACTCTTATCTCATAATGCACTGGCAGTTACAAGACACCAAACATAATAAACCAACATCCTGTGGCTGCCCTAGGTGCAGGTCAATGGTTTAAAGAGTATTCTGCAAGAAATGACAATGGATGGAACAGTAAAGAAAGGGCATTTTATACTGAATTCCTTAATTTTATGGTTTCAGTGTGTTTGCAATTTTCTGATATTTCACATTCCAGTGCTCTCCTGTGATGCAACCGAGTGCTGTTTACTCTTGAATAATTATTGAAAGATCAGAAGCCAAATCCTCTTCTGATTTACACCAGAACATATTAAGCTACCTCTGTTGATTTTTAGCTAATTTGGAGGCACTCCAAGTGCATACTGGTGTAACTGACAGGAGAATTTGGCCCTGGATCTCTACAAGAAATAATTTCCTAGATGGATACGAGTCCTGGTACTAAGGTAAATGTGACAGAAAATCTGTGATTAGGTTGGATTGACTTCCACACTAGAAACCTTTTTTGTAAATACTATATATAAATACCAGAAAAATGCTGTTTGTTTTATATATCTGTGGATAAACACAATTTTATTAGAGCTACCAATATGTAATAAGGGAAGTAGCCATTTTAAGTAACAGATGTCCTAGAGCAGTTCCCACAAAACAGGGGAAGGAATAAAACAACCTTAAAAAAAGATTGTTGAAAAAGGAGTTCCACATTACTGCTAAAAGTAGAGCTTGTATTCTTTTCTGAGTACTTTCAACTTCTAGACCATAGTTGTTCAAATTGTATCCCCTCTATTACTAAGAAAAATTCAGTAAGGATCACACTTGTCCCTAGGGTATAATCCACTTGTTCAAGTGGGCACAAAACTTCTTGAATCTGAGGGCAGAGTTAGGACCACCTTTCCTAAGCATTTTATTCAATGTTTATCATAAGTGATAAAGTGATTCCACTTACATGTAGCTGCTCATATTGCATAGTCTAACTACTGTTTCCTAGTTTTGAGACAAAAGTCATAAGTTTTCTGACATCCTGTTAAGCCACCAGTAAATCATTATAACCACTCATGTCTTTTCCTGAACTTCTGCTTTCCTCAAAATGAAGGGAAGGATGGAAACAACCTTAATTGCTTAGACTGGGCCACAATTATACAATACAAATGAATCATTTCAGATGCATTTTCATGAGGGTTTTTCAAGTACCATGAACAAATGCTCTGCTTATGTAAG
This sequence comes from Acanthisitta chloris, assembly GCF_000695815.1. Classification (NCBI taxonomy): domain Eukaryota; kingdom Metazoa; phylum Chordata; class Aves; order Passeriformes; family Acanthisittidae; genus Acanthisitta; species Acanthisitta chloris. The sequence continues at coordinate 53,943 of NW_008659015.1, forward strand.
GAGTTATTTTTGTACAGTAATGTCTCTTTTTCTAAGTTCAGTGGTCAGTGGTTGTTTCTGCTTCACTTGATTGTAGGTGTATCGTCTCTTCACATGTTATTGAGACCAGTTCCCCATTTACTAAGATCATTGCAAAATCCAAAACCTTAGTGTAGCTGACTAACTTTTCCACAGATCTTGACATACATAAGATCTCTCTTCTCTCTTCTTGGTCTCTGCTTGCTTGCACTACTAGAGACCAAGTTTCTGGTTCCTATTTGCTACTGCAAGCTGTAAAGTTTTGGAGATTTTCCCTCAGGATGAATACTCTTCCTCATTTTGTCCTTAGTGAAATGTAAAACAAATGCCAGCTAAACCCTCTGTATGGAGTGCATACTGCAACAACACACACAGGAAACTTAATCCACATGGTCTGGATATTTGTGCAATTCAGACATTATCAGTGAAGTATCTCAGTGCTGAAGGCCAGAGCATCAGTCTAAAGATTTTTCTACAACATTAGCTGCCTGCCTGTTAGCTTTTTAATTATGTGGAATGGACTGTGAAGTGTTTACACCTCTGCCAATAGCAGTTAGGCACATGAGAGCCCCTCCAAAGGCATCAATGGAAGTGAGGAACTCCATATGTGCTTCTCCGTCATAGAGTATTAGTCAAGAGTTCCTACCTTACTGCCATTGAATTTTTACTCTCTACTGTGCTTTTGAGCTCTGAGTACTTATTCCACAAGAGTTTTACCCCAGTCAGCTGTTTTAGCCCCAACATATTCTGGCTCCTCAGCAACACAATCTTAAACCCCACAAATAACAGTGTCAGTCCAACATAATGTGATGGAAGACATGAATCATAACATTTGAGACAGCATCCCTGCCTGCATCTGTGATTCATTCTGATTTATTGGGAAGAAAACACAGCAACAGCTTTCTGCATTTTGCTTTGGCTCCTTTCATTTTTAAACTGCATTGTTAGTAACTAAGCTGCAGTCTATTTATGATCAGGACTCTATGATGGTTCACCTATACTGTCAAGTACCAGTGAAAGCCACTCTTCTGTGCAACACAAACACTTACTAATCCATACAGTTGCCTTGAGACTGAAGGGTTGTTTCAAAATTAACCTTGACTTCAGCACAGGGTCTCTTAAATTGTGTTCAGTTTCTGTGCATATGTTTTAATTCAGACATCCTAGTGTACAAATAAACTATGTCTGGCTAACTTGGGACCTACTGAATGCACTTTGATATTATGCAAGATCTTGTTAACTTTATCTATGTTTCATTGCCTTTTCTGCAGGAAGGGAGAGGGGGAAATTGGATCAAGGTCTTAGTTTACTACTATTCATCAACAGTGTGAAAAAAAATCAAAGCCACATTAATAAACTAAATATTACCTCCCACTGATCACTGGCTACCAGGCAGATAGAGTTCTTTCTGATGGACTCCTAAGAGGGTCTTCAATAAAGTAAAATATTGAGCTTGACATTTCTCTTGCTTGCTGCCAGGAAGGTCTAAATTGAGTCCCAGTTGTTTTTCAGATTAATCCATTTGAGAGTATAGAATCTGGCAAGAGTATTTTACAACTTTTTGAAAATGTGTTTAAGCTTAATATAGTTTGGGGTATTTCATGTATGTGTGCTTAATTATAAAACACTCGTCTTATAGCAAGTACAAGGTATTAGCATGAATGCCTAAGGAGACTTGGTAGAAATAAGCAAAGTACAGCAGCAAAAAGCAATGTTCAGCTTGGATGAGGGACAGAGCCAAAGCATCTGCAGTGCTTTTCTGAAACGTTGCCATGTTTTAAAAGTGATGACTGCTCCTGCAGTACTCCTGTTCCTGGGGGCCTGCTTCTTCTTGTTTACACCATTTTTAGCTCAGTTGACTTGAGAATTAATTTTATTCCTGTAAATCAAGAGAAGGAGGAGACTTTGGCTCAATCTTCCCTGTCAGCTGGAGAAATGTAATAACTCTCCAGTGTGGACTGTAAAAGAAATCTGAATAGAGAATGAAGGGTCTAAGAGTTTAGAGGCCATCTTCACTTCCAACTCCTACTTTTGAAGCTTGGTGAAGGATATGGCAGTTGCACATGTAAAGAAGTGTTCAGCTTTATGAGCAATTAGCTTTTGAGCCCTACACAACTGCGTTGGGACTTCCAAGCAGTACAATCTAGAGCTGGCTCTTAGTTTTTCAACCCTATGTTTTTCCCTTAGAAAAAACCTCCACTCCTCACTGAAACTGAAGTTACTTTTCATTGAAAGGTATTGGTTTTGATGGAAATTCTGAAGGGGAGATTTTTTAAATCTAGGTTGGAATTTTTAGAGGAAGTGAAACCCCAGCTCAGAAGGGAAAATGTCCTCCTGGTTGGATGAACCACAGGTGGGGAAAACCAAGATGAGAAGAAGACACTCTCAAATGCCAAATAAAACTGCAAAAACTGCATAACTGGTTGTTTTGATACTCAACATCCCTTTGGTCATCCTGAACATGAGCTGGTGAGGAGGTTCTTTTTCCTGACCATAGTTGCATGTCATTCTTCCAAAGGCAACCAGAGAAAATTTGTCAAGGTTACCAAACTTCCTTCTGCTGGAAGCATAGCCACTCTCTGATGCTGGTATGTTGCCAGTGACATCTTACAACAGAGTATAACAAATAATCTAATGCTGATCACAAAAAAATAGGAGTGAGAAATGTGTTTTATGTAAATTAATTTAGTTTTTAGAATTAATTCCTTGGCATGACTGGCAAGTGAAATCATGAAGGATTTTTCCTTCTCTGGCTCTCAGATGAGTTTAATATAGCACTTTTGTTAGCCATATAAAAACTACTCCACTATGGGAACACATTTACTGCATGATAAATCATATCACATGGATGCAAATAGAACAAGGTTGAATTGGCACACAGTGTGCCTGTGTAGAAATAGCCAAAATGGAAAATGGTTTGGAATCCCTGGGGGAATGACTGTACACATGGCTATACAATAGATTAAATATCTGCTCAAAGACAATGAGAAGCAGGGTACCCTCTTCTACTTCCAAAATACAAGTGAAATTTCTCAAAATGATGACATCAGCTGACCAAACTTATCCTTAGAGATCATGTATTATTTATTGAATTTTAGGTTTAGATCAGGAATGATTTTGAAATGTGGTAAGATAACTGAAACTTTTTAAAAAAGCCTATGTTGGAAATACTATGATAATTACACAAGGGATTTTCAGTGTGTGCCTATAAGAGTTGTTACTGGAAAATTAGCTACTGGTAATATTTTGAAAACAAAGTTAGACTTGAGCTTGACATATAAACAGGAATTAATTTTATAATTTTGGGGGGTTTATTTTTTTGACTCCTCAAGGCATTGAAGACTTTATTTTAATCTGACAGATCTTAATGGCTTTTAGAATAGTGTTTTATGAAGAAAATCTCAAGTCATTGCCCAAGAAAACCAGTCCAAGATTATTCTACCATCTGTGGGCAACTTGGATGCACACAGACATTAATCTATCTACTGGTCATGTCTCGGGTTTACTGACGAAAAAGCTCTTTTATTAAAAATGCCACTTTCTGATCCTTAGTGCTCAGGAGGGCTTAAGCCATAATGTGACATCTGTTGGCTCAACCAATTATGTATAAGGCATTTTTGATGCAATGGTTTTGCTAGAACATGCCAAAATCATTGAAACTTTAATTGGAAAAAATTTCACAGGTCCAGATTTTAATTTCCAGAGAGAGTGGGAAGGAGAAGAGGAGAACAGAGTTCGTTCATTTCAGAAGAGTCAGTAGTTAAGACATCCATCTGCTATGAGAAGCCAAATTCATATCCTGTTCTGCCATTTTCATCTTCATGTGAGTTGTTTGAACAGAGGTCTTAGAGCAGCCTGACCTGGGGAGTAAAACTGATGTTGGGGTGAAAAGGAAAGGGGCCCTCTTTTACATTTGACAGTAAATAAAATGGACATTCTTGGCAAAATAAAAGTCTGTTTGACCTTCCCCTAAGCAGTCTGGCTAAGTCCTGGAATAGGCTGAGAATGAGTTGTTACAGTGCAAGAAGAAAGAAAATATATGTTTGATGTAAAAGCAGAAATTGACCCATAGCCTGACAGTACTCCTAGTGAACTATGAATACTACTATGAACACAAGTCAGGGAAAGCCCTTATGAGGACAGAGCACTCACAGTCAACCTTTTAGATCATGAGCACCCCAAGACCCCAGTCAGAGCTGTGAAGGTCAGCATAAGTGTGCAGTAGTTCCCTTAACTGCAGACTGAATAATCCAGGACCAGATAAAAGTAGCAGTTCCTGATGTAATAGAAAATATCTAAATCCCTGAACTGTGTCTTGGTGCATCTGGATTAGAGCTTTAGTCCTGACCAGGAGGGTTGTTTGACATGAAAATCTTGCTTTACACCCTCCATGGTTTACACCATGGTGAGGTCTCCAACCCCAGAAATTTATTGCCTTCAGATGAAACTAAACTGTGATATGTGTTTGAGGAGCATGCTTAATGCTTAACCACTAATAGGAAACCAGACCACAGGCTTGGGCCAAGAATCCAAGAAAGTAGGTGTAGAGAACTTGGACAGAAGATATCTGAACACACTGCAGGCCACTAAAAGAAATTAGAAGATGGTTGCATTTGAAGGGTACAAATCTGTTATGGAATTATGGAAGGGCTGCTTCAGAAAAAGAAACTATGAATTCCTTATTTCTTAGAAGACTTTGACAAACACACAAAGATTGCTCTGAAAAAAGGGGAAGTGGTGATGGTGGCCCATCTCTAGGGCCACCTAAAAAACATATTCAGCAGCAGGATGGTGATTCCACTCCTTTGAGGTATGTATTCAGTCAAAGGGAGTCTTCCTACCACAGACCTGAAAATATTGGGCTGCCCTCCTCATCTAAACTGCAGAGACCTTGTTTCGAAAATGGAAAAAAACCCAATGCCTCATATTATCCTGCCAATTTTATTAAAGCATCTCTTTTTCCCACCTCATCTGACATTCTATTCTTCAATGTAAATAAAATGGATGCAAAGGTTGAGATCCTTTTAAAATACAAACCAAAAATCCAAACTGCTTGTTAGAATGGATGGAGACATAGATAACTTCTAGTAGTATATGAAGAAATACATGGTTCCTGTATGCTTCATTACTGACTGCTTTCAATAAGAGTTTGGGTTTGTATTTCTGTCTTTGATTTTTTCCCAAATTCCCATTGAAGGGAAAAATGAAGCTTTAAAATTTAGACATGTAGGTATTTCTAGCTTTAGATCACTGCATTTTTCATATCTGTACCAAAAGTTTCTATGTGAAAAACATCCCACCTAAACTCCCTGGTTTTATAACCTAGTTATTTACACTTGTAAAATATCATTTTCCTGAATAGCAGGTTATGCAAACACATCTTTTATCACCCTAAATCTTTGCTTTCCTAGCTTCAGCTCATTCTGATTTTTGAACTACTGATCAACTACACATCCTACCAAAGCCAATGTGAGCTGCTCAGTTCCTATGATAATCATGGTATTTCTAAACCAGTTTCTAAATAGGGTAATAGCTCAGCTGGCTGAAAAACTAAGGCCCTAGATATGAGATCTCTATATACTATCACTGCAAGGGAATAAGGGAAACATCATCAATAAAGAAATTTTCATAGCATATGTAACATAAATTAAACGTTACAGAAACAAGATTTGCATGAAGCATTTCCAGCACTATGTATGAACCCAAGGGAGGAAAAAAAAAGGTGTAGTTAATAATGTTCATTAATTACAAAAGTTTCTTACATCTAAGTTTTCTTGTGTCCTACATTCCAGACAGCTGCTTTGAAACATCACTGCTATGAGATAGCTCCATGTCTTTTTTTTGTTATGGTGAATAAACTTGTAGCATCTGTGACGTTCATGTGATTCTTATTCCCATTGGAGGACGAAGTTTCCTTTGGTGAAATGAGATTCTGGCAAAAAAGGCTATTAATAAATGTAACTTCTTATGCGTAGCAAAGTATTTTGTGTACTTGCAGCACTGGGAATTCTTCAAATGGTTTTCTTTTATGAATAATTGTAAATTTAATGTTGGCATCAATAACTTCTTTAAATGGCTCATTCTATATCTGAGTTACACACTTCTTAGCAGCACAGCCTGGCTTTGATGAATCTTGTGCATAATTTTCGTTTATACCGTGTGAATACAAAAGCAAGGAAGATGCTAGAATTGTTCAAATTACCTGCCTCTAAAGTGGTTTGGGGGAAAAAGGAATCCATTATGCTGTGGTCAATGAGATTGTAGAACACAATGGAATCAACATTTTTTGGCTTATTATCTGATTGCAAAACAGATTCAGAAAAATAAAAAGGCAGCACATCTACTGAGGAATGAAAGTGTGCTCAAAAATGAACATTCAGATCTAGACAAGGAGGATTTTCCTGAAAACAACTTTCTTTTAGAGTCTGTGGGTTTGCTATACACAACTGTAACCAAACAGTTACTAGAAGCTGTGATAATTGCTCATGAGGCATATCTCTGTATGGCAATTAGAGTTCTTTCCACATAGGATACAGCACAGGGTAAAGGCAGACACAGCTACAGCTTGAACCGCATTGAAGTCAGTTTCTGTCACTCTCCCCATCAAACTGGAAGTTTCTGTATGTGGTGTCATTCCAACAGTTCAGTGTCTGTGTGGGAGTTTTACTGTTAGAGCATTAAATACCCCTCTCAGCTTGTTAGGGTAAACAGCTTAAACCTCAGTGTCTCAAGGTGGCTTTGGCTGAAACCGTCGTCTCGGTTCCTTTGGGAGCATCCCATCAGGCACCACAGAGCTGTGCATACCTGCATTTTTCAAGTACACCTTAACTGGGTTCCCCTTCCCTGAAGGTAGATCATGGTTGCTTCAGACTTCCCCATGCATCTCAGTGGGGTGAGATTCCTGAAACTAGGTCTTTCCAGTAAACACTGAGGCACTGAGTCTCAGCCTTTTCCATAAACCCTGTCACCAGGATTCTGCCTCATCCAGCATTGTGCCCACATTTTTACTGGTTTTCCTTTCACTTTTAATATACCTTTAGAAGCCCTTCTTGTTGCCTTTACCAGATTCAGCTCCAAGAAGGCTTTGGTATTCCTAATTCCATACTGCCATACTTAAGTCTGTATATTCCTTCTGCCCTTACTTCTACCTCCTGTATGCTTCCTTTTCATGTTTGAATGTTATGAGGAGCTTCTTGTTAATCCTTGCAGGTCTCCTGTCACCTTGACTTCATTTTCTGCACTTTGTGATGGACTGTTCTTAAGCTTGGTAAAAGTGAGCCTTAAAAATCAACTAGCTTCCTTGGACTTTTCTTCTCTTACGGACCACACCCCAAGGAATTCCTCCAAGCAGGTCCCTGCAAAGGGCAAAGTCTGCTCTTTAGAAACCCAAGACTGTTATCCTACTTTTTGCTTTATTCTCCTCTCTGAGAATCCCAAGCTCCAGCTATGGTCACTGCCATGAAGGCTGCCTTCACCTTCTTAATCCCAACCAGTTCTTCCATGTTTGCAAGTATGAGGTCTGGCAATGCACCTGTCTCATTAGCTCCTTAATTACCTGTGGAATCCTTCAAAGCAGAAAATATTTAAGCATGATATGTGTACTTAAATTAAGCCATCCAGCATCTTAGATAATTCAGATGTTTCACATGTAGATAACCATGGCACAAAGCTATTATTTATTTTCAGGCTTAGAAGGTATGACCAGAAGGGCCTTGGCATCCTATTTCACCTCTCAGGACTATGTTTTATTTCCAGTTGCACATCACAAAACATTATTTACATGGCACATCTTTGTCAAGTGATGGCTATTTCTATTTGGGAGGTGATATGGTTTCTGCAATTGAGCTCATAATTGCTGGTATCTTTACTGAGCAGCAGAGCAATGTCAGAAAAGTGCAAAGAGAACAACTACAGAATGAAGTAGGTACACCCCTAAAAGGCTTAAAAGATAATAAGGTCTTCTTGAAATTAGCTGGTTTTTTCCCTTGTCTTGCCTGATCTCCTTCATTCTGCCCAGTATATAGTAAGAAGATTCAAGTTTCTGGGACCCCAGGGAAGAGTTTAATGAATAAATGTCCTGTGTTCTACATTATATGAATTCTGCCTTAAAAAAAAGGTTCTTAAAGTTGATGAGCTATAGATTTGAAGTCTTTCCCTCCGCTCACACATGCCTTGAAAAATAAGATAAAAGGCAAAATAACCTCCAGCTGAAATTAATAAAACTATCCTCTTGCAGTTGGAATAAAATGTAAGGGCTAGACTTTGAAAAGTTGGAGTTTAAGACATGCTCCAAAACTTAGGCTGAGGTTCTTTAGTCCTGATTTTTCTCCAAGCAATGAGCTCTCAGCATTTCTTACTAAAGAGGATAGAAATTTCTGAGGGCTGATATGTCTCAAAAACTGGGTCTTTTAAAAATGGATTCAACATCTTATTTCAAAAGTAAGTGAAATACAGATTTAAATATCAGGCCTGAGGTCTATTCCTGCAGCAGATCAAGTGTAGCACATCGTTTGCATTGAGTCACTCCCAAGCTAAGTCCTTAGTGCCATGGCTTGGGATGGGGATTAAAGTGGATGGGAGAAGAAGTGTATGAGGAACACCTTAAGTGCTCATCTTAGATTTTTAATCTCTCTTTCCCCTTCTGTGCAACCCTGAAAATCTGCACTGTATTTTACAGTTTGTGCTAGAAATTCTGTTAAATATTTGCAAGTGGTAGTACATATTTCTTCTTACCTTTGAGTGACCAGAGAAAAATAAGATTTCACAACTTTTCTAGTTCCTATATTTACAGGGCTGAAGCCAGCTGAGCACTTAGGAGTAGTAATTCATCCTTAGTGACCTTAATATTTACAGAAAGATTTATAAACCCCAAAATATTTTTAGAGTACCTCTTCTCATATTACATTGGAGCAAACCCCAAAAGTCTTGGTGATGACAGCCAAATGAAGGCAATAGACACAGAGATGAACCCAACTCTCAAAAGGTATGTTTGCTATGTCATGATGTACCAGAGAGAAATGGTAAATGAAATTTGGTGTGAAGTTATGAAAGGCTAGCACAACATGGCAAGAAGAACCATATTGTTAGCTGCAGAAACCCAGAAAGGATGACAAACAATACATCATGCAACTGGATACATATAAACAGAGGGTCAATACTACAGAAAAGCTTTTCAGGCCACTACAGAAGACTAAAATAACAGGAGTTTTACAACCAGCACCCTGGCAGGAGTGTGGCTTTGGGGCCTGCACAGCATTCATCTAATGGGATACTTCCTTCCAGTGATTGATATTATATTGGCTGTTTGAGTCTCGACAATGTACGGATAGGCTGAGCTAGTATAATTCTTATGGAGTAAGAGGTTGTTTCTGTCAGACTTGGTCCTGCTCTGTGCCTCACCCTTTTTGCCATCCTAGTTCTCAAATGGTGCATGAACTGCAAATTTCTGAACATAGGAATGAGCTGCATTTTCTGTGAAATGCATGTTTAAACTTTGGGGAGTTTAGGAAATGTACTGTCACTTTTTTTGGGTTTTTTTTTTTTAGGTGCTACTTATGCAGCATATTAGGGAAAACAGGCACTATGCTTCCTTATGGAAAGATTACTTCTTCCTTGATATGTCCCTTAGCAAACATAAGAAGGATTTTGTGAATGTGCATGAAACATGGCAAAGCTACAACAAATGTGACTTCAGCCAGTTCCACTGCCAAAGTCCTAGCAAAATTATTCATTCTCAGATAAATCTTTAATTGGTTCCCCTCTTAATACTATTTCTGGACCCCAGAGTCCTTTCTAAAAACCTCTATGGAATATTTTTCTTCATTTTTAATTAATTATCTGCAATGTAAATTAATGCACAATAGCATTTTTTCAAAGTCAAGAGGAAAGCATTTTCACTGTAAATTAAGATTCCTCCATCAACAATTTTACCGCAGCTAAGCTGCATCTTCTCTGCTCTAAAGCTCCAGACTCTCCTTCGTGATGTTGCTCTGCAGCAGTAAAGAAAGAAACCTCTGCTTCACAATGCTAAGCACTCCAGTGGGAAACACAAACAGAGTGCATAAACCAAAGCATTCATTCCATGAGATTTTATTAAAAGGTTTCACCTCTAAATTGAGCTGTCAGACGCTGTTGGGAAACTTTTTACCACAGTTTATTTTAACTATGTAAAAAAACATTAAAGGAATGAAAATTCTGCAGTTTCTCATATAAAAGGCATGACCTCTCACACACTACCAGCAAGCTATAGTGCATTTAATCAAATTGCTTCGAAAGTGAAATCATGCTGAATGTGAGGAGTTTTTATTTTTACTCCCCCCCCCCCCAATGACCCCAACCTTGTTAACATGCTGCAGATTCCTGTGCATCTCTGCAGCAGGCTCTTTGGAGTTCACTCTGAGAAAACTACAGCACATGATTAAAAGATATCCTCTAGATGAGAAGGACGTTCAGTAATTTATAAATCATTCATTTGTGACATAGCTTTATACAGCTTTGCAAGGAATTGCATTAACTGCTTTTGCAGCTTCCTCAAATGTTGCTTTCAGTAGACAGTGTCATAGGTCATTACCAGTTTTTCCCTTATGTAAGCAATTCCAACTTTCTATTAAAAATACTAATTTCCACCCCACTACAGTATCTTTTGAAGTAGCATGTATATTAAAAAAAAATTCACAAGCTGCTTTGAAATATTAAAGGAATATATTTAAGTGAAGGGCTTTCAGGCAGGTTGTTTTTCTGTATTCCTGATGACAGAAAGATTTTAGCCTACAAAGTCAATAGTAAATTTTATTAAAGTCATTATTTTCCTGTTACAGGCCTTGTGCTTTAAATAAACTATAGCTGACAATGCTGTCTTACATACTGTCATGCTGTAAAACAGCCTTTCTTTATTACCACAGGGACAACTCATTTAGAACTTTGAAAGTGTTTTCACACTGGAGTTGCTCATTTGTGGTGCTGGCCCATGGCTGTTCTTGACAAATACCTTTTATAGCTGGAACTTTCTCCTTTTTTCTTTTGAAGATACAGGGGAGGGGAAAAAAAAATCTGAACTTGCAAACCCAACATTTTCCTGTTAAAGATAAATATTCTGCCCCCACTATTGGACACATATCTCAATCTTCCCATAATAATTTTGCTATGACAGCTTGAAAAGTCTTACCCTAACCCAAATTTTCCTCAATTACTCTGGTGCAAATTCATAGTAGCTCCAAGGAAATAAAAAGGAGCCATTCCTGTTATTCAAAAGCTGGTATTTAATTAATAATACAGGCTCGGGCCCCTGGCTGGGGCTGTAATTTCCCAAGACTGCTGTTTTGATAGGAAAGCCAGCACAAGGAGTTTTCACCCTCTCCCTGCACTCACTCCTTCTCTGTTGCCAGCCCTTCCTAAATGAGACCGGTACATCTATTTACAGGACCTTGGCTCTTCTGTAATATCCCTGTTGTAAGCTCAGCTCAGTTTAGGCTGCTGTTCAGTCACATGGTCCTTCAAGACATGGTACAGCTGAGGCTCTAGAGGGAGCTGAGCAAGGAGAAGGTGGAATAAACAGTCAGGACAGGATAAGAGGTGGGTTTGGGCTGGTTTTGCCACTGCTGTGGGCAGTTTTCTGACCCTACAGGGACAGGCACAGGGCCCATCCCACTAGGGATTGTGCCATGGTGTGGCACAACATCCATCCCTGCCTGGTGCAGGGAGGTCAGATGAGAACTGTGAAGTTTTGGGTAGGTCTTAGTGTACCAACTCAAAGCCCTAACAAGCAAAAGACATAAAGGTGGGAACAGATGGTGTAGGCACTTAAATGTCCTCTGACTCCCAGTTTCGTGTTCTCTCCCCAAGTCAAATGACTTTTTTAAGGCTACCTGAGTATAAGACAGAGTAGGTTTGGGCTCTTTGTATTGGATTTATCCACTCGCTCTTCATGCAAAATAGCTATTTTCACCCCATGAGAAGCTGTGTTCTTGATTGCCTAACTTAGCTCCAGGCCTTCATCACAGAGCCATCCTTCTTGCTCCCAGAACTTTTGTCAGCTGTTGTTATCATGCAAATAGGACTACAGCCAGGCCAATTCTGTAAATTGTCCAGATGAATGAGTTATGTGAGCAAATGTTGCTTGAATTACAGATGGATAGCTTGGTCTTTGCATTTTGCTGTTCTGAATACATTTCTATGAATTAAGCTGTCTTGATCTCTGAAAAATTAAGTTGCTCTCTTTGAACCTGTGTTAGAACAGTACTGCTATAGTCACCCAAATGTGGAGTTGAAAAGACCACAGGAGATGATCTACCTGACCTCTCTTCACCAAGAGGGAATTGCCTAAAACCACCCCCAAGTGTTTATCCAAACTGGGTCTAGCCACATAGCTGACACCCTTTTCCATCCCATCATCTCTTCAAAATCCCCTTTGAAGTAAATTAAACCATGTTTTTATTGGTGTTTGTGTCCCTACACACTTTTTTGAACTTTGGGGAAGAAACAAGTTCTACCTCTTTTTAGTGACTTTATGTATTGAAGATGAACATTTTCCTTTCTGATTTCCAAACTACCCAAACCCAGGCTCCTCTTACAGAGTTTCTAACAGTTCAGTGTTGCTAAAAGCTCTCCCTTTCCCTTTCTCCTCACTATCCCATCTCCAGGTCTTCCCTCACCATGTGGCAATTCACATGTCCATGTGATTTCTTAAACAACACACACCAGAAAATGAGCCTAGCAAAACCAGCCTGATGGCTCCCCACTGGGTTATTAAGCTAAGGAGACAGATGATGGACTCCAGTAAGGATCAAAAAGCAATGGAAAGGAGTGGATGTGATCACACAGCTCTGAGTAGACCAGGACTGTGAATCAGAGAGGGTGGAGGGGACAGTGGGCTGTTTGAATGGCTCTGGGACCTGCAGCCTCAGATATGTGGCATAGCTGAAGGGTGCTGCTGAGAGAGCCAGCCTTTCTCTCCCCATTCCACACTGCTGTGTTCCCATCTATTCCTTTAGGGCTGGATCAGTGAATCACATATTTTCATGATCTATAGCTTCATGGGCTAGTTTTCCACCAAACCAGTAACCAACTCAATTCATGGCCTCCTAGGCACTGGATCAGATGTGAATGAGTAGCAAGTGGACAGACATGGAACCCTTGGCAGCAGTCCACAGTTGACTCAGCTTAAACATCAAACAAGAGGACTAAATTCTTCCTTTTATTGGTGCTGATTTATTCCAATCTGCCTATAACTCTGAGTGTGATACTCCACACTGGATCTATTACTGCAGTGTGTCTTTTCAACACAAAGTAGAGACACTTTCCCAGTAAAACTCCCAGAAATGTGATTTGCCTTTGCTAAAGAAAGGCACAAGAGTCTTGACTCAATATAGAAACACTGTATTCATTCTCAGGTCATGCCATTCAGAAGCAGTAACTATCCTGCTTTATTCAGTTAGTCATATTAACTCTGAATAAAATCTCAACCAAATAACCTCAACCCAAATAGTGGAGATCAGGCTATGTATTTCATAGGCTAAAGTATTTTGAATCACAGATACTGAAAACCACCATTAGAAATAGGAAGTTCCTCATGGAAAACCCTCACATGGATAGAAAGAAGATTAAATGTGTTTTGAGTCCTTTGCTATGAATATTCTCTTTGGTGTGACCACACCACTCACTTTCCCCCCCGAGAGGCTAATTTAATTGTTCTTTGTACACTCCTACGAGCTATTTGAAACACAGAGGCTATAAATTTACCACTTGACAGTTTGGACTTTATGTAGAACATGCATCTGGTGCACTGCTGACATCCCAAATCTTGTGATTCCTGACAGAGAATATGTATTTGTAGATACCCAACCAGGAGGTCACATCTAGAGTCTGAATCCATGCACTGTATTCATGATTTATAATAAACATTCTCTCTTTGGGTCACCTGTGCTTTAATTTGCTGCCTGCTGAATGGAGTTGTTTTGTATGAGAGAGTTTAAACACACATCAATGATTTTTAAGTCTCAGTATGTCAGCTGTCTAGGAATAGCAGTAAAATTTCAGAAATTATATTCCAAGTACCCATGTAACAGTGATTTTTGTCCTCCTGGACATGAACAGGTATTTTTCTCCTTCAGGCTGTGGATTTCAATAGATTAAAATGCTCAGAAGTGTTAGCTAATCTGCTGCAGAACCATCTGTCCCACCTGCAGAACTGCCCAAACCCTGTTGTCCAGACAAAAGACATATAAAGACTGTTTCAAATTCTGAGTTGACTGTTTTGATACCTAACAGTAGATATCCAGCCCACATTTTGCAACTCATTTTTGCTAGGTCTCCCCTGCCAGAAATTGAGCTTTTTTACTTTTCCTCTTCCCCCCCACGGTAATGTCCCTCATGCTTCATGTAGCTAATGCAGATTCTATCAAAAAGCATGATTTGTGATGTTTGTGTGTTACTGTTTACTTAAAAGTGCTAAAACCACCTTTTCTTATCAACAGGAAACTTTCAAGATATTTAAAAGAATGCCTTTAAACCTCCTGGCAGCAATAAAGCAAAAATGGCAGGTGGCTGTATGAAAGAAGCAGGATATGTTTATACTATAACTAACCATAGGGGAGGGGAAATTATACCAGATACAGTGGGCTGGAGCCTCATCTCATTTACAAAGGTGCAAATCCAGAGTAATAGTCTGTTAACACCAATGCTTTTAAAAACTAAGGCTTTATCTCAGGGTGTGAATATAAAATTGAGCTGTATTTGTTCTGATAAGAGCTGTATCCAATTTGTTTGGGCAAGGAGGGACAGAGGGCTGGTTTGCCCATTTGCCTGCT
>NW_008659015.1:68798-75430 GCF_000695815.1 Acanthisitta chloris
AAGCACCTAAGTGGTTTGAGCACTTGCATTTCTCAATTTATGAAGCTGAAACTTCTCAAGTCCATAACTCTGCTTTGATACTTTGCTGTTTGGATACCCCAGTGTTGTACTGTCTACTGTTGTTCTACTGGTTAGACTATGAAAGCAACAGAAGCCCAAGAATAAAAGCTTTCTCCTAACCCTGCTTAAGTGCAAGCCTAGACCAGATTTGGTGATTAAACCCTCAACAACACTGGTACTCCTGTTACTGTTCTATCAATCCTGAAATATTTCTAGGAGGTGTTAAGCAATACCAACTGGCTCTTGTTATATCAGTTTATGGTACTAGAAGGTGCAATGCCTGTGGGATGGGAGAACTAAAAATTCATTTGGGAAAAGTGGAGTTTTCTTCTCAAAAAAACCAGAAGGTTAAAAACCCCATAACTTTTAGCTGTTTTTTTTCTGCTATCTGTCCAGTCCAAGCCAGTCCCCTCAAAACTATGCACAAACAGAATCTGCAAAACAGTGAAGCAACAGCTATTTAGGTAAGGTAATCCCCACACCTGCAGATCAGAAGCAGCTACCACTACACAGACCAGACACATCAGTAAGGACAGTGGACAAGACTTAGCTTCTTGTAATGCTTGTTACTTCTGCAAAGCCTATGAGCCCTTTGAAAACTAAGTCCTTGCTGCTGTCTTCCTGCATTTTTTCTATATTGTGCTTAAGTGGAATAAGGACTTTGAGGGAACTTAGGCTTGTCTGGTCTCCAATTTGGCAGTCTTTGAATCACAAAGGATTAAAATGTCTCAGAACTGGCAATATTTGAGAATTGTTTCCTTTATTCTTGTAGCTGGCTGTGGGAAAAGGGGAGGTATCACACCTGTTTTGATGCTAAAGGCCCCTTCTGTTAGAAAACGATTGTTCTTGGTTAAAAAAATAGAATAAAAGTGCTCCCAAAGACTTGAAAGGCAGTAGTTTAACAAGCTACATTACTTCAACTGTTTTTCTCCCCCTGTCTTTTCCATCTAATAGACTCCTTGGTGCTAGTGACCAGAGTGACACTGGAGGCAGCAGGCAATGACACATTACAGGCATTCCTCTAACTGACTTTTATCCAGTGACTTTGAGTGCAGGTGCGAGCTGAATTGTGCAAGGTAGTTCAAACTCCCTCTCTCTGATTTCAGTCTTTCCAGGGGGTCAACTGCTTATGAAGAATATCCATTATTTATACCTTTCAAGAGAATTACATCAAAAAACATATGTAGTAATAAAGCTAGAAAGTACCATGCAAAGCCAAGCTGCTTTAAATATGTATGGGAAATACACTAAGCCAAGTTCTGTATTGACTTGTACCTCTCTTACACCACTGACTTGGGCAGAAGCACAGTGGCTGTAAGTCAGTATCTGTCTAACATGGGCCTGATTCAGCTCCCTGTTGGACATACAGCCACATACCTAGTGTGATGTGTGGGCCTAGAAAGTACCATGCAAAGCCAAGCTGCTTTAAATATGTATGGGAAATACACTAAGCCAAGTTCTGTATTGACTTGTACCTCTCTTACACCACTGACTTGGGCAGAAGCACAGTGGCTGTAAGTCAGTATCTGTCTAACATGGGCCTGATTCAGCTCCCTGTTGGACATACAGCCACATACCTAGTGTGATGTGTGGGCTCAGGGCTCCAGTCCCTCCCTTATCTGCTGGTACCAGGAGTGGTGTGTGGTGAGATGCTTCCTGCCTGGGCCTGGCTTAAGTGTCAGCAATCACATATTGCATGCAAACATGAGGCAATCAGCATCCCTCCAGGAGCTGAGGTGTGTCCCTGTCAAGGACCATGTTCACACATCACAAAGATTCAGTCCCTGCCTGCTGATCAACAAACACCTTGGCTTTCATTACAGAAATCAAATTTACATCTCCAGAAGCAGCAGAAACTTAAATGGTGTTTCATCCTGGCCTCTGGCTCTGAGCTGTGGCATTACTTATCCTGAGCAACTGTATTTCTCTTGGCTAAATTAATCAATTGCACTTTCAGGGCAGGTCCCTTTCTTTCCTCAAGGAAGAAACTGCATCACATTAGCTACCAGTCAGCTTCAAACCTTTCACTTTGGACTATGCTCAAAGAGAGTCTAGCCAGAGAGAAAACTGGAATCGATACACTAGGCCAGCACAATCTGGATTGCAGGTCAGCATGTGGAGAGAGAAATGGCATTTGTGAGACTGGTGTCCAGTGAACTGCTGTTTCTGGGCAAAGGGCAGACTTTCATCCTCAGTATCCTGGACCTGTCTGCAGCAATCGACCCAGGGACATTAGGACAGCAGTTTGCCCAAGGGCTAGCAGGGGATTCACCTTAACTGTTATAAGTTTTGTTGAGACATACATCCAGATCTTCAACTTCAGTCCTCTCTAACAATGAACTCCTCCAAGGATTAGCTTTATTTGTACCCTTTTCACTATGTAAATCAGTCTGGAAGAGAAAGAGTTAAAACATGACAGACAAATGCTAACAGAATGGTGACTATCAAGCAAGTGGGAAAAACATTTGCTTGTTCTAGAATCTAAGGGAGTTCTAAGAGACAGTGCTAACATAAATGAGACTGAATAGACATGCTCCCAAAATGACCTTTCCTAGGGGCTGGATAAAAAGTAAGGGTTCTGCTAAGTGACAGTTTTCTTTTCATTTCAATCCAAGCTGGAAATCCATAACAATTTTTAAACTGTGGTCTTGGTACCACAAATACACCTTCTGGTATACAGGTAAAGCTCTTGCTTTATATTGGGCAAATATTTTTACACCAGAAAGTCTGCAACGATTTCCAGCCCACAGCCTGAATTATTCTCAGTTTCCAGGAGGTGTGATAATGATGAATTTCTGTGAGATGAAAATTGCTTCAGTTTAAGGATAGCACAACCATTTCAGATTTGATACTAAAATATACTAATTTTTTTTAAAAAAAGTCTAAAGGTTTGGGCTTCGTATGTGCAGTGCACGGATAGAAAACCCCCACCAACAACATTTACTGAACTAGAAATCCTTCAGGATAAGTCCTCTGAAAATTAAAACAGACATCAAGCTACACATCTAGATGAAAGACTTTCACAGCTTTATACATACAATGCACTCAGAAGCCAAGTTCCTAAAGCCTCAGTAAAAGCATCTAACGTCCAAGTGTACATTGATAGCCCTATACATGAAAAAGACAATATTTACTCTGTCTTATGGTATTAAATTGGAGTTTTTATCACACACTTAGAAACCAAGTGATAAGTCCAAGCCCTTTCATCAAAGGTATTTTAAATGAGAATTTCCCGATACCTCCTAAGACCAGATGAAAACCTTTTGTCTGATCTTTACATGAGCGATGGTGCCATATTTACATTACAGATTCAGAAACCTACTTCTCTGCTCTTAACTAGTGTCATCCTGTATTTGTCTTTCATCCTGACATGATCTTTTAGCAGCTTTATTATTTTAAAATTCAGATAGCTAAAATGGCTTGTTTTGCTTCTTCCTTCCAAAGTTTGGTCATGGTAGGCAATACTGTTGCTTTACTGTTATTCATGCCCTATTGAGTGACCATTTTCTAACTCTGCCTTCCGTCTTTTCACTCGGTTTTTCCTGACAGCAACCCTGTCTTGCCCCCCATCTCCTTGTACTACCAAGAGGTCTCTCCTGTGCATGATTTCACTAAGGAAAGAGATCCTCCTGTAGCTCCACCTCTTTTGTGTTTGATCTAAACTTGTTCTCAAAATCTCTGCTCCTACCTGCCTCTAGTCCTACCCTTGCTTGGTCACAATTTTACTCCCAGCTGTGATGCCAATCTCAGGAATCAAGGGCCATAAATCCTTTCATATCTGCTGTATTTCATGCTGTCTGTTCTCAGTGCACACAGATGATGAAGTTATAAGTGTTCACGTTATGTTAATTAATGTGGGTGTAAATATTTCATCTCAAGATTTTCTTCTATTGTGACAACAAAAGGAATTACTATCAGAATTGACTGTTGCCAATGGGCAGCCAATCTGACCATTAATATTTACTAATTTTACACATTTAAACAGCTTATAGAAACAGCCCAACCATGTGACATGTTCCTGCTACACACATTTCTCCCTTTAGATTTCTATGATTATAATACAAAACAGAAAGACAAAAAACACTTCATATATTCTTGCACCACATGTAAAATCATTTCCTGTGCTTTGTCCCAGCAGAGATTGTAAATTCATTGAGAAAGAGATGTCAATACATATTTCACAGCATTTAGCACAGTGAGGTATCAGTCTTATTTCAACATCTGATTTCTCTAATAAATTGCTTTAACTATTCTAGAGAACCAATGTTAAGGTGCCAAAGTCTGTCTGATTATGTGGTCCAACTTCCTGCATGGTTGAATGCACATCATATCTTCTTGTATCACATATGCATGCTCTCATATATGCTGTGTGATGCTGAGCAAGCACTTTCAAGTCTTGTAAATATCTGAAAAAATGGGTATATACGTCAGAGAATCCTAAGGGATTATTAATTAATATACATAACCTTCTAAGTGACCCCAGATCAAGAAGGCCTCTAATCAAAGCAGCGATTTGTAGCCAGCATAGCACACTCTTTGTATTGGAAGTGGCATATAACTGTTATTTCAGTCTAGCTGCTTACCTTTAAGGAAGCTATATTCCTCTAGTGAACTGTTGGGGGTGGTGAGGGACACAAGTCAAAGGAGGTATTATTGGATTATTCACTCTTCTAGGACAGAACCTGTTTGTATAATCAGAGATATGCCTTAAGTGGTCTTTAAAGAAAGTCAGATTTTGTTTAAAAAAGGGGAAGGAGGAGGCTTCATTAACTAGACTGACAGGCTCCATAGATTTCTCAAGTGTTTAAATTAAGGATTGTGAGTTCTTGAAACTTGACAAGGAAAGCAGGATTGTCACTGCTGGCTGTCTGAACCAGAGGTAAGTGCAGATTAAGCTTTTTCTATCTCTATTATAAACATATTGCTCCTGTTCTGGAAAGTTCAGTGAAATAGAAAAGAGACTATTGTTTTTTATTATTTGAAAAAAAATAAACTACAGTTTTAAAGTGTCAGATAAATTCTTAAGTACTAAAAGTGCTCAGATGCTGCTCATTATTATTCTAGTGGTAACTATTTGGCACTTGACACAAATTCCTTAAAGAAATAAAATTGAAATCAATCATATCTGTACACCTAGAACCAAATTTTAAGAGCACTCATGATGAGCATGGCATACTTAAAAATATATCAAGCCATTTCTGTTGATCTTTCTAGAATTATTGTGTATCTGGGTTCAACCCATGTGGAATTCATGTTGTACTTGCGTGGCATGTTTTCTTTGCACAGTGTGAATCTCTCTGCTTGTTCTTATGGAAGTAAGTGTGGCAGAACAGCATAAACTTAGACAGTCTTACAAAAATTTACATTGTTTGGATGGATTTTTTTTTTCAGATGCGCTTGGGAGAAAGAAGTTTTGGTGAACTGGCAAACATAGGCTTCTCCTGAAGCAAAGCCTGGTCCAACTTTGGCTTATATAGGCTTTGTGTTCAAAAGAGCTGGAGAAGAGCTTCCTTTGACTACTCAGTCCTACTCAGGATTTATGAAAACAGTTTCATTTTGTGTCCAGTACAATTAATACAGAATTAAAAGCTAATCAGGTAGTTGTTATAGAATCAGATTTCAGCTAGTAACATGGATGTCAGAGCCCATAGAGGTAGCTCAAAGTAAGTACTGGATCCCTCTCAAACTGGCATTGAAATGGCCTCGTGCCTTCATGGCACCTATCAAAGAGCATTGCTGAAGGTACAGGGAAGCAGTTACATTTGTTTATGCCCCGTCGTGCTAAGCAGAAACTTTTAAAAGCTGTAAAATTTAATTGGAGCTTTTATTCCAATAAATAATTAGGCCCATGTCCATTTTAAGAAAACACAGTTTTGACAAAAATATTCTGTTTAAATGCATATTAACCCCTCACACCCTTATGACAAAAAAAACCCCACAAAACCCTGTTCATTTGGGGGTTTTGAAAGAGAAAAAGTGTATGTTGCAGGTATTCATAGGTCTGATATCTTCTCTCAGAGAACACCTTCTTTGCAGATTTTTGTTAAACAATGGCCAAAAGCAAATTAAACTTAAAGAGGCTTATACCATGCACATACATTTGATTTGATAATCACCTCCTCAAATTCCTTTTAGTAGGGGAAAACAAGCTTTGGTGCTTCTGTCACCTGGCTGAAGGCTAAAATAAATAAATAAAGAAAAAGTTACTGTGTGCAGTTAATATCGAACAGCAGCCATCTCCAGATGATCCCTGCTGCATCCAATTTCTGCCAAAATGCTTTCTGTTAAACCTCCATCAAACAGACACACGGCGCACAAAAGAAAACCTCATCACCAAGGGAAACTAATCCACCGGTGCGCAATGTAAGCCTGTCAACTTTTTATTATAAGAAGTCATCACTCATTTCAGTGAAGATTAAAAGTATGACTAAATTGAGAAAATCCTCTTAGCCATTTGGAATTTTAATAGAGGAGAAAAGGGGGTGAGTAAAATTTAAACTGTATGTGCATGTGTGCCTATATATCTATCTATACATGTGTGTGTGAATCAAATATATAAAATTACATATATA
>NW_008659016.1:0-3371 GCF_000695815.1 Acanthisitta chloris
GAATTTGCCAGAGAACCACAGTATTGTGGTGTAAACAACACCAGTTCCATGAATACATCTGAGGACTACTAGACAAATCTTGCTAACAATGTTTGGGTTTTTTTCAGTAAGAAACCCTACTAACAGGTACAGTAAGCTGTGAAATAAGCCCAAGACAAAAACTGGAAGTCACACTGGAGAAGCTGTCATGTTGCTCAAGTTACCTTACTTGACAAGAAAAAGTGCTAAGCAATGTCCTGTAAGAGACAAACCACACCTTCAAGGTTATTTGCTAAGACACAGATCTTCAGAGAACTTTAGGCGCCTGGTCTTAAGAGACAAACTACACCTTTAAGGTTATTTGCTAAGACACATATCTTCAGAGAACTTTAGGCGCCTGGTCACCATCTAATTAAACACTGCTGTGCACTATAGCTGCCTAAATATCTATGACCATCTGATCCAAGCTCCTGCTTTCCATCCTTTCATCCTTCAGTTTCATCCTTTTAAAAGAATTACTCAAAGTGAAAGAACAGATTAGCTTTCAATACTGTGAGGTGACAGAATAATAGGGCCTCAGAGATTCTTCAGGAGATGTCTGGTTACAAATATGCCTCCAACAGCAAAGGAAATCATGATAAGAAGAAAGATCAGCTTGTGACTGAAGATTGCCTAGATTACTTATACTTAGAGATCACAAAGGTTAGTGCTCAGTCTTTTTTCCTTTTTCCTTTCCTGGAAACATCCATGCACATCTTCTTACTCTTATGCAGGAAAGGACATTGCTGTCAGCAACACAACAATGACATTCAAACCATCAGGGTACTTTAGGAGAACCATAGTTTGGGAAGTATGCACTAACAGACTGTTCCTAGTTTTATGCATGAACATACTAACATAGCCTCACCCAATTCAAATGTTCACTAACCCCTGTATGACCTATTTCAACAAGGAATTCTTCTGTCCTTTTGCTGTACGCATGCACACTGCAGCAAAACCCCACTGCAAACTGGAATCTAATTCCTATTGACCAGACCATCCATCTCCATCACTGAGGGATTGGTTGAACCTCCTGAATGAGTCCAGATGCTCTCTGGATCAATTCTCTCCAGCATGGCCCTCAGCCAGGCCCAGTCCAGCTGCTGCCTGGATCCAACCCCTCCAGCATGGCTCCCTGCCCAGTCTAGCTGCTCTTTGGATTAAGTAACAGCTCTTGGTCAGTCCAGCAGTGCTCTCTCCTTCCTCATATGCCAAACATACACCACAAACTCCTGTCAGGCCACCTAACCGAGCATAGTCACTCAGGTGAGAAAGCACATCCACTCTTGGATTCAGTCAGCAAGCCATCCCTCCAAAGACACTACAGTTACAGGAGCTAGAGTGAACTGAAACTTTCTTTGATGAATATTTTACTCGTCACACTTTTGCAGTCAGTTAGTCATGAAGAAATACAATTTCAGGTTGATCAAAAGTAGCTCCAAAATGGTGCCAAAATCCTCCAAGTAGATTAAGGGAAAACACGTATTTAAACCCTTATGCTCACTTTCCTTATTACAGATGTTAAAAGCATGCCATGGATTTTCAGCCCTCTTTGGTATGTGTTGCTTCTACTTTCTCTGCTCCAGTTGTGAGTGTACTAACAGCAGATGGGAAGTAGTTAGACTGTTCTCTAAAGTGCTCTCTGCCAGCATTTCTAGTCAATTTGACTCCATGGTTTAGCACGCAGAGCTGAGTGGAAGGAGATGCAGCTCAGAAACTAGCAAGGAAGAGTGTGAAAAGATGGGTCATGGGGAAACTACAGACATAACCCAAAACAGACTGGAGAGAAGAATGGAATGACAGCTACAAAAAGCAAAGCAGAACTGAATACATAGTGCAAAACCAAGATGTTCTAAAGAGTGGAAAAGAAGGAAAAAAGACATGAAGGGAAAAAATGAGCACAGGAAAGAGAAGCAGGGTGGAAGCATGTAACAGTAGATACAATTCTGCAAATGTTTCTTTTGTTTCACTCTAATTTTGAAAGATGAGAAGCATGTAACAGTAGATAGAATTCTGCAAATGTTTATTTTGTTTCACTCTAATTTTGAAAGATGCTATAGATTTACAGCTTGTGAAAGTTCTAAATTTTGAGGCAGGCAGCACAAGGGTCTGTTGTGGGAAACGGGTAAGAAATGTACTGTTAGGGTACACTGCAATGGCTACTACAACTAACATCACTTGCATGCACTTAAGGAAAACTCTGTTCCAGCCTCAAATGCAGCTGGACTGGGTGAGATGGTCGCCTCAGTAAAGTTAATTGATTTGTCACCATTGACTTCAATACAACCAGGCCGCCACAGTTTCCATGAAAGACACAAATCCTAAGTTCTTTCCAACTTTTACCCTGTGTTTTTGGCTATTATATGTATTAATATATAAGAAGCATTGGAACTGCATTGTTAATAAAGTCATATAAAGTACAAGAGAAGAGCAAAAATATTTGCAAACTACTTCTTACAAAGTATTATCTCACGTGTGGATTACACCACCCTCTCCTGCACTATTAGTTTTCCTACAGTACATGAAGGCTCAAGAGCACGAAAACAACAGTTGTTAATATTGATGCCTGCACGTAAGGCATGACTTGTTTCACAGCTAATTTTAACAACTGTCTTCACATTAAACTTCACAGTGTGAAATAACAGGCTGTAAAGCAAAGATCTACCCCAATTGAAAAGATCAAGACACAGGATCAAGCAAAAGGGCTCCCACAGAGTAAGAAGCCACACAAAATGAAAAAGGCTTAGTACGTCTTGCCTTCATCCTATGGATTTTAGGTGAGAAACCTGTATGTTTAACTAAATGCATAGTACAAAACCAGTAACACTAACAGTAACAGCTGCAGCTCCACCTTCCTTGAAAGAAGAAAATATACCTGGAACATGCCATACAGCACTTTTCACACCATGTGTTTACAAAACTGCTGTATGCAACATTTTACTGGGCTTGAAACCAAACGGCAGAGTGACAGCCGTCATTAGGAGGGCCTAGAGCAAATAATTCATTACAGATACAGCGAACTGTCATTTCCTCTAATAATCTCTTAACGCTTTCTCTGATGAAGCTGCCAAAACAAAAGGGAGAATGACTCGGAGCCAAGGCGAATTTCCTCCCCCGCGGACCCACAGCCCCAGCAGCTGCGGGCGGGCACAGCCCCTACCTGTTCTCGGTCTCAGGAAGGGGCGTTAGGGGCGACCGGAGAGCTCGCAACACTTTCGGCGTGACAGCAGCTACTCCTGCCTCCTCCTCCTCCCAGCCCCTGGCAAGCCAGACGGGAAAACAAAGTTGTCAGAACGGGCGATGAAACATCACGCGGAGCTAGCAGCGCGGCTCATCCTCCCCGCGAGCCGAGC
>NW_008659017.1:0-782 GCF_000695815.1 Acanthisitta chloris
CTCCTGGAAACTGTGCTAAGGTACATGGAAAACAAAGTGGTGATTGGTAACAGCCAACATGGACTTACAAAGGGCAGATCATTTCTGACAAATCTGGTGACCTTCTATGACATGGCTACAACATTGGTGGATAGGGACAGAGCAGCTTACATCGTCTGTCTAGCATTTGACATTGTCCCACATGACATCCTTATCTCTAAACCGGAGAGACGTGGATTGGATGAGCCCTCGGAGGATAAAGAATTGGCTGGATGGTCAGAGAGTTGTGGTCAGTGGATCACTGTCCACCCAGACACCCGTGACGTGTGGTGTCCCTCGGGGTCGGTGCTGGGGCCAGTATTGTTCAGCACCTCTGTTGGCACATGGACAGTGGGATCAGTGCTCCCTCAGCAAGTTCACTGACAACACCAAGTGCATGGTGCAGTCACAGCTGGAGGGAAGGGATGGGACATCCAGAGGGACCTGGACAGGCTGGAGAGGTGGCTGATGCACCTCATGGAGCTCAACAAAGCACAGTGCAAGGTCCTACAGTCGGGTCAGGGCAATGCTGGGCACACCTGTAGGATTGGAGAGAACTCATTGAGAGCAACCCTGCAGAGAAGGACTTGGGGGTGATGGTTGATGAGAAACTCACCATGAGCTGCAGTGTGTGCTCAGGGGTCAGAAAGCCAATTGAATCCTGGGCTGCATACAAAGGAGTATGGCCAACAGGTGAGGGAGGGGATTCTCCCCCTGTCCTTTGCTCTTGTGCACACGTTCTGGTGTCTCCAACATCAGAAGGA
>NW_008659018.1:0-2464 GCF_000695815.1 Acanthisitta chloris
ACAGGAGGGTTTGGAAGAGGAGAGGTCACACAGGTGGGGAGGGGGCTTTGGAAGCAAGAGGGAGGTTTGGGGGTGCTTTTCCTTGAGGAAGGGACAGACTGACAGGTGTTGGGGTGCACAGGGGCTTTGGTTTAGGAAGAGGCACCCAGGGACTAACCCCAGTGGCGATGGGGACTGGGACATGTCCTGTGACCCACACACTCTTGGGCTGTCTCGGGGGTCTGGTCCTCCCCAGACAGGACCCACTCCACTCCCAGACCCTTCCAGGTCCCCCGCAAGTTGAAAAAACTGCTGCAGAAGGACAAGTGGACACATGTGGATTCCAGGCCCTCCTCCCCAGAGACCCTGGAATGTTCCTCTGGGTATCCTGGTGTGTCCCCCTGGGTGTTTAGGTCCCCCCCCGATCTCCTCAGAGCTGGACTCAACCCCCTCACAGCCCTTCAGGTGCCTCTAGATGCAAAGATGCTTCCAGTTGGATTCACAGCAGCACCAAGGTGCCCATTAAATCCATTGGGAGGAGCAGCAGCACATCCCACTGCCTGTCCTGCTCAGCATCCAAATATCTCTGTAAATCCATCTCCATCTGATGTGCTGTTGGTCTGGAGTTTGTCCGTGATAAAAGGGAGGGAGCAGCCCAGAGTAAAACACCTCCAGTGCTGTATGGAGAGGTGGGATATAAATAAATCATGGATCCTCCTCATTATTTATTTAGCAAATCTATTTGGAAAAAAACTCCACGGACTGTGGGGCTCCACATCCCTCCCCCTGCCCAAAGGAAAACAAATAAAAGCCGAATTATTTTGGAATAATGCCACCGGAGCAGCAGGCAACTCCATCAAGGTTATCCATCTCCTCATCCTGCTCCCATCAGGATCCGTCTCCATCAAGCCCCCGACAGCCAATCTCCCTCCTGTCAGCGGACGCTGCCATAACCACGGACACTTGTCTGTCAAATTTATTTGTTTCCATTTCTCCAGCCAAGCCGCTAAAAGCCTTTCCAGGCTCTCCAGGAGGCCCAGCCGCGATCCCTCCCGACACAGGGATGGTGGCAGGAGCCCTGGCACAGCCTGATCCCAGGGGCACCTGCAGTACAGCAGAATCCAGAGCTGTCACCATCCCCAGGGATCCTGTCGGGGGGTTGTGGATGAAGGAATGGGAATGATCCAAAGGCCACGGTGCTGCCAGTGGCTGGTGAAGGCGTCAGACACAGGTCGGGGTGTCACATCCCCAATAGGCACTTGCTGGCTGGTGAATCCCAGTGCATCCCAGCATATCCCACATCAGTCCAGGGAAGCCCAGTGCATCCCAACATATCCCAGCTCAGACCAGTTAATCCTAGCACATTCTAGATCCACCCAGTGCAGCTCAAGCACATCCCAGCACATCCCAGTGCATCCCACCTCATCCCAGCACATCCTCCTTCAGCCTGGTTCAGCTTGGTGCATCCTAGTTCAGCCCAGTATATCCCAACTGAACCCAGTTCAGCCACTCATGCTTCACGGAAATTGCAGGAGGTCACAGATCAGCTTTTCTGAAAAACAGAAGGATCTCTTGGGATGAGGCAGGAGCAGCCCCACACCCGCTTCGACGCGTTCCCTCCCGGCTGGGATCAGTCCCGGCACATCCCTGCCCCGGGTGCAGCCCAGCCCTGCTTTGCATGGAATGACTTCTCCTTCCTGGTAACGGGAAGGAAAACCTTTTCCAGGGTTTTTCTGGCTTCTCCGGCAGCTCCAGGTTGTTTTTCTTACCACACAAAAACAACTATTTGCCTTAATTACTGCAAATCCTGCGATTTCCAGCCCCCAGCTCCGCGCGCGGGGGGCGAGGCTGGATGCAGGGAGGGATAATTCTCACCCGCCTTCCTCAGCGTTAATTGCACCGGCCGGGAAATTATGGAAAACATTTGCTACCCACAGAAAAAAAAAACCTTCCCACTACAAAGGTGAGAAGTCGCAGGGAAAGGCCAGGAAGCACCGGCGCAGAGCAGAGCTAGGCTGTCGGGAATGAAGCTGCAACAGTAAAAAAAAGGGGCTCAGGCAGGTCCCTCAGAGCTTCCCGAACTGGAACAGAGATCTGCGGGGTCCGAGCGTAGGAGGATCCCGGCTGGCAGTGGGATCCAGATGCCTGGCACGGTGCAGCAGAGCTGTGCTGATTCCCCATTCTGATCCTGGCAGGGAGCCAGGACAGCACTGTGTGGCATCACTGAGTCCCATCCGCGGGCACTGACCGAGCCCATGGAGGTGCAGAACTGCAAACCCCACAGTTACACCCCAAAGGTGACTGTGCCCAGAGCTCCTCTATTGCCCTCCAGACCTTGGGCTCTGTCTCCCCTCCAGCAGGACCAGGGCAGAGCCCCAAACCGCAGCTCGGGGTGTAAACCCTGAGCAGGGAACACCCAACCCCTCCCACAGGTGCCCCGCACGGACTCGCTTCGCCCGGGGCATCCCGGGGCAGCTCACACCCT
>NW_008659019.1:0-290 GCF_000695815.1 Acanthisitta chloris
CCCAAGGGCCGCCCCTGGCCAGTCTGCAGGACAGTAACTTCCTCACCGAGGCTGATATGGTCATGAGCTTCGTCAACTTGGGTGAGTGCTGGGCTTGGAGGGGCTGGGACAACCGAGCAGGGAACCCAGCGGGGCTGGGGGAAAGCTTGAGCTGGATCCTGCCCATCAGTGGGGCTGGTGGCACAGGTGGCCCCTGTCGGGAGCTGGTTTTTCCCAGTGGGTTAGGTGGGTCGCAGCCCACCTGGGCAAGGAAGGGCAGGTAGCGGCCCATGGAAAAGTGGCTGGGTTGT
>NW_008659019.1:320-29795 GCF_000695815.1 Acanthisitta chloris
CTGACTTCCCATCACGGCGTTTGGACAGCCGCAAGCTCTCTCCACGCTCCACCCCAACACGCTAAGGGCTTTGTCGTCTTCTCCCTTTGATTGCTGCTGCACTTCAGAAATTGGATTTGCAGGTAGGAGTTAAACAGGATGATTAGCAGGTCTGTTCCACATCCCACACCGCCGGGGAAGATGCTAATCCCAGGCAGGACCATGAGTCTGGGCACAGCTCCCAGTGCTCGTGCAGGATGCAGAGCCACCAGGGTTGCCTGGACGGATAGTTCCCTGTAGCATCCCAGCACGGAGCTCCCTCGGCCGGAGGGGCTGAGCTGCTCACACATGTTTTCCTAATGGCTTGGGAGGGATTCCACGGTAAATCCTTATTTATTCCTGCAGCTTTTCCTGTTGACCCCAGTTTATGCCGCTAACTTGCCTCTTTTCACAAGCACATGTGGATGGGTTTATGCAAATGCTAGGCGAGTTGGCAGCTTTGTATGCGCTTTGCTAGGCCTCCCTAATTGGATGCCACGGCCCAATCTGATTTCCATTTGCTCGCTGTAGATTGATTGAACACCCGTGTGGACTGACTTGGCTGGATTTGAGTAAAACACTGTCAGGGTGAGCATTCTATTTTCAATGTATGATTATAGACCTGGTTCACTCTATGCATTTTTAGACCTCATCATGTGTGGCTCTCCAAGACTGGGTGCCTGCAAGTTCAAGGCAGAATCTGAATGGTATTTCCAAAACAAGGTCCGCTCAAACTCTGTCCCAAACAAAGGGAGATGCAAAGTGCAAGAGGAGCTCACCTCTAGCACATAACCTGCTAGGGATTACAGACCCCCATCTCCAATAAATCCATTAACACTTTTATGGATGTCACTGTTCTGGACACTTCCACTGTCTGGAACTTCAGAGGCAACACAGATGAAATCACCACCTAAATCACCACCTCTCCAATCCCAACACTTTAACCAGCTTGGAAAGATCAGCAGCTGCAAAGGCTCTGTGACACACGTTAATAATTATTAGACACGGTAGCCATCCTGGAATAATTCTTGCATGATAAGGAGGCACGGGACGCTGTGGGAGATCTCTAGTTTGCATGAGCTGCACCTCCTTATTAACTGCCATAAGCTTCACAGTGGGAAGCTCAGAATTACATCTGGCCTGGGGGCTGTGCTCTAGGAGAGCTGGTGCTTTCCATTTGGAATTACAGTGTTTGTCTAATCACTGCTGGATACTTAAGATGATGAGCAATGATACATTTAAAATCAAATATTTGAGCAGTCAGAAGTACCAATGGCAGTCAAATATTTGACTTTAGAGATAAGAGTGATCTTGCTAATGCTGTTCTCCGTGGTTCTTGGGTCCTACACTGTGTACAGCAAGGAGAGTCCTGAACAGAAGAAAAAGGATGTGGAAATAAAAATAACAATAGTGAAATTCACACTTACATTTCGGTAGAGAGGAGAAAACCTTTAAGAAACATGTAAGTACCTACTGGGAAGGAGGTTAGCTCTTGGGAAGCAGCTCTGCTCCTCAGGTGTAGTTATTTACTACATAACTTTCCTCAGTGAAACTGCAGTGCTCTTGTTCCATGCTTCAAATGTACAGAAAACTCTCCTGGGCAGCCCATGGAAGAGCTCTATGACAGCAATTAGTGTTCAGGTCACTGATTATGTTGAGTACAAAGGTGTGGAATCGATCCATAAACTGAAATAAAACATTTTGGATATTTCTGGGTCTACATGAACTTTTGGCAGAGCAGGTTTCACCTGTCTGAGCTGTACCTAACTGATCATCAACATCCTGATGTGATGGCTGCAGTGGATATAGTCATTTCACCCCACCAGGTTTTGCAGTCAGCTTAGAAATCCAAGAGTCTTCTTCATGCAAAACACTGAATTATCATTCTATTTAATCGCTGTCAGCATGGTCAGTGAGTAGGAAGAGCACAGGCAAAATGGAATAGTTTTTTAAGGACAGGTGGAATTACTACCAGCAAGGCACATTTTTGGAGGTTTATCTGTGCTGTTTTGTTCCCTTGTCAACAGTGCATGCCAGGACGAGTTTTAAAAAGGACATAGATCTATAATAGCTTTCTTCATTGCTGTGCACACCTTTCATCCCATTATAGTCATCTCCCTTTCATCTCCATAGGACAAAGACAGGCCTGTTTATGGACGCTTTAATGAACTTGAGCAGCCACTCACTCCCCTATATAGACAAACACAACACCTGCTTTGAGACATACAGTTTTCTATGACATCCAGGGGAAAATTAGAAGATCTATTGTAGAAGTGATTTTCTGTGGAGACTTTCTACAATGATCCCTTTTAAAGCAGAGCTGAATTCCTAAATGCAGGCTGTAGTAAACTGTGTCCTACTTTTGTAAGAGATACTCTGTGAGCATTGCATTTCACAGGTAGGCTTTTATTACTGTAGAAGAGCCATCACAATGAGGAAGTGTCACAGCATAATAAAGTTTCATTTTCGAATGGAGGAAGTAAAAGAGTGTAAAGGAATAATCCTCACAAATTTTGGTAAATAAAACATGTTCATTCCAGGCTTCAAAATGCTAGTCTACAAAGCACTTTCTTGCTTTATTCATATTCTTCGTCTGTCTAGTTGGACAACTTCAGCGTTAAAAATACATTGAAAAATAAATTACATTGCAAGATTGGAAAAAACGCAACAACAACCCAACAAACCTCCCCACATTGATTCCTATGGAGACACTGTGTGTATTTATTCCAGAGATTTTGTGGTAGATATTGGTAGGGAGGAACCAGAATACAGGTGCTCCTTTGCAGGGAGCTTTGTGCTAAGCATGTAATGTTACTGTAAAAGACTTGACAATTAATTCCATTTAGATTTATCACCAGTTAATTCACAAGCTACACTTTGTCTTAGCTTACACCTGTGCTAAGATGGATGGGGAATGGATATGTGTCAAGAATGAAGCTACATGTGAATGAAAAGAGAATTTAGCCACAGTGACCTCGACTAAGTTAGTCAGTTAATTACTGGCTAATTTTCTAAAATTTATTGCTGTAATTTCAGTATTTGGATTTCAGGTCCTGCCCAAGTACAGTTTACAAACTGAGCCGTTTTAGGAACTGCAAAAACGCAAAGCATTTTTTGCACAAGCTGAATTTCAAGTTTATAAACAGCAGCAAAGGAGTAAACATCCTCTAGATGATTTAGACCTTCTCTTCTAAAAATAATTGAGTTGTCCTTATGCTGGTAGTCTTGCCTTGGTAAACAGACTTGCTTAGAATATTTTTAAAGAGTCGGCACAAGTGATATGCAATTTGTTAATTTGTCTCGTGGTTGATTATAAAATGAACAACATTGTTTAATCCTGGCAAAAAGGAAGGGGGGGGAATTAGTCATTCTTGGAAGGAGCACTTGAAAGTGGCTTTTGTTAATATAAATCAAGAAGCTGAAGAGCCCCCAAGTTTCCTTTTATTTCATACCATCTGGCTATCCTTTTTGTTGACAAGTGTTTGGCATAGGGAACCATCTCTTTGCCCTTTAATAACAGGCTTTAACACTGTAGGGTATTAGAAAAAGATTCTATAACAGTTAAAAAATTTCCTTCGGGGAATACTTTATAAAGTGAGCACGGGCTGCAGGCATTTGCAGCTGTAACCTGGCTTGTGTTAAAATTTGGAAGGGGCTGCCTTGCATTCCAGCTCACTACAGGCCTTCATTGGTGTACAGCCAAAGGTTAATATAGATGTCACACAGTTTTTCTTTGGAGAGCCTCAGATATAAGAGTATGCGTACAGCTGTGTTTTTAGTAACCCTTTCATAATCACTTCTTTTAAACCTCATTTTCCTGCTTATATAAATCAAAGATATTTTTTTTCCAAGGATATTTGACCTGGATTTGAACTTATTTGATCTTCACATATTTCCCACTTGAAACAAAGCAGATTAAAAGTTAGCCCTGGATGCCTGGTCCCGATCACATGGTGTGTCCATACATTAGGCCAAGCCCTTGGCATTTTTTTTTCCTTCCTCCACCTAACGCTGTTATAAGCTCTCAAGCCTGAACAGGTACATCCCATAATTGTTCTGGGCAGTGTGGATATGTGCAACACTTGGTGGTATAACATTAGCTAAGGCAGAAAGCTTGGGGCAAAGTAAAGGTATGAAGGACACTGACTGTACAGCGAGTTACCGGCAGGTATTGCTTTAATGTACAGACCCATTCCAGAGGGAATTTAATTAACTTCGTAATTTCCAGGTGCAAATGGCAGAACAGGAACTATTTACCTCTACCATAGGGCTGTGCTGGTAGCAGAGAAAGGAGCAACCGAGGACAGATATCCTAAACAAGGAGAAAAGACATGGGAGTTATCCCCATCCGCTCGCACTCGGTGGATTTATCCCAGAGCAAGGTCTTTCCTCCGTTCCCACACAGGCTGTCCTGGGGTGGGGGGTGAATCCCCCTCTGTGAGCTGTAGTTTAAAAGCCAAAACACAAGGGCTTGTAAAGTGCTTTGAAGGAGACAAGCCTTGATGGCCAAGTCTTGTGATGCCAGTAACAGGAGTTGGGCAGCAGTGAAGCATGCAGGACCTGCTCCCACCCGTGCCCCTGGTTGTGCTGTGCCTGTGTGTGTGTCCAGTGCTCCCTCTGCAAAGGAGATTTAATGGCCTCTGGGCAGGCAGCATGAAACCAGGCGCTACGTTCTCCTCTGGAAATCAGCCTGAAACCCATTTTCGGGTAGGGGTGGAGAGAGAGAGATGTGTGAGAAAAGGTTACACAAGTGGTTGGAAACATTAATTAAAAAAAAGATTATAACTATTAAAGCCCAGGCAGAGCTGTTGACAGGCTCCTTTTAAATAGGACACTGTGATGTTTTAGTTTAATACATTCTGGCAGTGTCACCGGGGTTAAGGCTAATACTGGGATGTGTGGATCCTGTCATGTTATTGTCAGGAGGAATGCAGGGATTAGGTTGAAAAGTGGCGGTGGGTGAGTGGTGCAGCTGTGTACACTTATTAGAAAAGATTTAAGTCCCACTGGTAAAATCAATATATTAAATTGCAAGAGCCCCTGTTTTTAATTAGTTTAAATCAAATATACTGTTAGTGCCGTTACGGCTTCTATCCTTGAACCAAGCGAGGAAACGCTAATATTTATATGGGAACTGTTAATTTGTGGTTAAAATGATAACACATTTAGTTTTATGCCACTAAATTGTTCTAACTGGATGAATACCAGTGCAAAGTTGCAATGGTGGATGAAGTCATCTGAGCAAGAACACAAGGAAGCAAATTTTGATAGATAAAGAGATACCTGTTGATACACAGCGTTAAGAGACTGATGTTTTAAGCCCTTTCCAGTGGTACAATCCTCTCTGGGGCCTGCATTGAAGTACTTACATGAATTAACTCCACATACATACAAAATAAAATATGCTATTGTATGTATATATTTCTTCTCTAAAGGGAAGGAACTTCTAAAGAGAGGAGAGAGCTGTTTAAATTAGTTTCAGGATGAAGACTTTCCTTCTACAAGTGTTTGAAGCAAACAGGACTACTCACAAGGACTAATCACATGGATAAAGTTCTGCACAGGCTTATGTTTGGAAAAATGGAAACCCAAGAGAGAATTCTTGGCTAGTTCTTCATTGGTGTAAATTGTCGAATTTCTACTGAAACTGGCCCCGTGGTCTCATTTATACAACTGTACGTCCAAAGTAATTCCCATAAACTCCCTCTTGATTTACACTAGCACCACTGAGAGCAGAATTGGGCCAAAGAAATGCCCCTGTGTTGAAATAATGAGCAAGCAGTAGTTTCTGCTAGAGCTTCACACAGTTTTCTCCCTTAATCTTGAAATTGT
This sequence comes from Acanthisitta chloris, assembly GCF_000695815.1. Classification (NCBI taxonomy): domain Eukaryota; kingdom Metazoa; phylum Chordata; class Aves; order Passeriformes; family Acanthisittidae; genus Acanthisitta; species Acanthisitta chloris. The sequence continues at coordinate 6,171 of NW_008659019.1, forward strand.
TTCTGAGGGAAGTTTCCTTCGCTGCAAACAATCAAAACATGAACCAGCTCCTATTAGTCACTGCTTATCATTATTAGCCCAATCCATGTTGTTGAACTACAGCTGAATTCCCATCTTTGCAACAAACAGACTTTAACAAATAATGTTTGACAAAAATGTGAAACTGATATTTCTTAATACAAGACATATTTCATATGGAGAAACTTCAGTGCTGAAAGATTCCTGGTATCAAAATATCTGAATCATAGTACAAATAAACAGCGCCTTGTAAAGAACTGCAGGGCCAAATTCCGTGCTGGAGTAATTCCACTGAAGGCAGTGGAGTTGTGCCAGGAGATAAATTGCCATCTAGATTTTATTTTTTTTCTGCTGGTGAAGATTTTGTCAGTAAAAATCTTTGCTACACAAAAGATTGCAGGTAGCAAAGTTTGAAGCTCTTGTAATTGAAACAGCCCTTTTGGAAATGCTTATTTTGTTGGTGAAAACTACAAAGCTTGCTGAGCCTCTCTTTATTTGGGGGGATGTTCTATAGTTCCATTATTTATACATAAATATACCTGATTTCCAGCAGGTAACACAAAAGCCATCAGAGGTGCCATCCCCACAACACTGTGCCCTGCCCATCGGTGTAAACATTTGTACCATTCACATCTCAGACTCGGTGCAAATCCTTCAGTCATCCAGCCTGAGTGGATTGAATTAATGGCAACTTTGAGACTACAAGTTTTAGTGTAATTGCTTTATTGTTTTGGAACTAAGATGCTTACAATCCAGTTCCTGTGCAAACATGTTTAACGTGTGTTAATGTGTTTCCAAACCAGACCCTCTCCACAAAATCCTGCTTCTCATTAATTGACATCAGTAGCATGGTACAGTATTTCAAAGCACTGGCCAAGTATAAACTGTGTTTCTAATTTCCTTACTTTCCTGTGTTTGGAATGCCAATGTTAATTTGTTCCCATGGAAGAGTGAGAGCTGCCAACCACAGTTTTATATAAATGGCTTTACAGTGCAGAGCTGCCAACATTAAATGATACTTAGGAATTTTCATGACATTTTGTCATTAGTGCTTTGTGTATGTGTGAGAGAAATAGAGGGAGATGTATGGGATGTTGGAACAGCCAAAGCACTGATGATCAAGGCAAAAGCTTGAAGAAATTTATCCTGTTCCCTAATGTTTCTTCTCATTTAAGATTTTTTTACTCTATCAGAGACTTCATAGCATATTTATTCCTCGTGCCTATTTTGCAGAGAACTTTGTTGCTAACTATCCAAACAATTCCCCCCACCTAATAATTTTAGTTGTTTATTAATAGATGAGCAGATGGACTTTAGTTTATGTTGTTCCTCTGATCATTCTGAACTAGGTTCTAAGAATGTGATATTACTCAGCATGAGAAAATGTAAAAGTAAAAAAAAAAAGCTGCCACACTTAAGGAAAACAGAGGAATTAACTGATTTTGATTAAACTGCCAACAGATCATTTTTCTTTACAAGAATAGAAGGAGCTAGATAAAATCATTTGCTTTCTTAAAGAAAGTCAAGCACAATCACAGTTTCTTTAGTGGTATGCACTATCTTTGTGCATGAAACAAACGCCAAGTTCCCTTTAAACAAGTCTTTTAAACCGGTGATGGTGAAAACAAGGTCTGTTTATGTATTTTTCCTTTTATTCCTGGAAGATATTCAAAATACAAATTGTTCATGTTTCAGTAGATTCCTCTTAATGAGGGCTATGGTTTATCTCCCCATTTCCCTGGTTTATTGGAACAGGTGCAGTGTCTGCCATCTGTGCCAGCCCCACGTTATACCAACAAACAAAGTGCTGTTTTGGTTCACTGGCTTTAAAAGTCTCCTGAGAGTAAAGAAATGAAAGAGAAAGAATTTAGAAAGTGCCTAGTGAAGGAAAGGCACTTCAAGTAATGTGCTTTGTCACTCAAGTCTTCCCGTAAATTACCTTCAGCTATTTCTAAACTGTTTGAAAAATTTTATCCGTCGAGGATTAGGTTTCTGTTGCATCAAGGAGATCCCACACAATCCTTTGTCATCTTTATCCCACCACAGTAGCTTCCAAGTTAGAAGCTTTTGTTGTCAGGTTGAATTAAATTTTACAGGAGTAAAAAAACCTCTTTTTTTCCTCACCTTAAAGTGAAAGAATTGTGAAGTTTCATCTTTTCACTGTTTCTGATTCCACCTCATTTAAGAGATACTGCAAATAGCCATCCAAGTTTAAACAAGATTATGTTGTAATTAGACAGACAAACTCATAATTATTTAAGGGCTAAACCAACAACAACAACCCTTTCAGGTTCATTTTGACAGTGTTTATCCAGTGTATCTGGAAAGGCTTACAATTAAAGTGCCTGAAGGGTGGGGATGAGATTTTTCAGCATGCAGTCAGTGCTATCGGGTCCACCTGGCCTGGGAAACTATGCAGGCTTTGTAGGAGAGAAAATCCTTTAACTTAGATCTTCATGGCAAGCTCTTAAAAGCTACCTTCCTTTTAAAAAAAAAAAAAACAAGAAAAAGGAGGGGAGGGAGAAGGCACTGCTTCCCTCCAAGCAATAATTGAAACAAGCAAGTGCCTTTTAGGCTCTCATCATCACACTGGAGCACCACAGCACTGATCAGCCCAGAATCTCGCAGTGCATCATGTTTGAAGGTTTTCTCTGTTGTACAGAACTGCCTTTAAAATGAGCACAAAGTTTCCTCTGGTGAGGCTGCAGCCTCCCAGGGTGCTGCTGGGCTGAATCACACCTCACACAACCCCACTGATGTCACCAGGCAATATCCTCAGCTGGAGCAGCCTGGCCCCAGGCCACCCCAGCAGTGAAGTCACCACCCCTGACACCATCTCAGGAGTTGGCACAGTGTCCTGTACCCAGTCTGGGGGGCTATAAATCAGGCCCAGCTTTGACTCTCTTACTGGAGCCACTGGGCCAAATCCTGTTTCTTTAGCACGGTCGGAGCTGCCTCGGTCCTTGATTTTACCAATTGTTCTTCCCACAGCACAGTGGCAGTAAAAGTGTTTAAAAGAGACCAGAAGAACTCTGGGAGAACTACTAAAAAAAGCTCATAAAATAATAAGAGCATCAGTAGTTGGGAGTTATAATTCTGATGGAGAGACAAGTTTCTTCCTGACCAGGGATTGGGAATGGAGCTGGTTGTATTTCCTTGCTTGTACCTGGAATGCTCATTGACTTTAATGAGTCCTTTGGCACCCAAAGGGAAAGCAAGTTCAGGTCTGTCATTTAAATGGAAGATTAAAAATTACTGGAGTTGAGAAAGTCCAAATTCTGGTGCTTACAACTGAGTACTGTTCACATTCTCTTGTACCTCTATTTTACCAAGTTATTTACATCAGCCTCTAATGCCACAAATGATAACCAGTCACCACTAACAGGAATCCATTCCTGGCTGTACTTTTCTACCCATATGCTCGATGCTCCTCCCCTGGTTCTCAAGGTTAAAACTTCTTGCTTCCATCACTAAAAATATTCTGAACAATTTAATCTTGCTACTTTTATTTGTTTATTACTCTGCAGTCATTATAATCCCACAGGGACTTTTTAGATGTTAATAAAGAGGACTGCACATCACTTTTCCTGAAGCTTGTGTGGCACTATAAACATCATGCTGAGTTTAAGTTCCCCTTTCTGACCATATCCTTTAAAAATCCTGCGTTTGTTAGGAGAAAGGAGGGGATTTTTTTTCCCGTTTTCTTTGCAACAAAAAGAAATAAAAGGGGGAAAAAAAAAAGAAGTAACTTTAGCCTCACAATCTGCTAGCTACATAAAGCAGTAAATGTTCAGTTGAGGCAGGGAAAAACCAGAACTGCTAGAGGCTGGTTGTTTCCTTTTGGAGGAAACAATAAATGTGCCCACTTGTATTTTAACAACATTACTACTGGGCCTCCTAATTACACAAATACACTTGTAATAAACTGCAGAAGAGCTGAAAAAAATCATTCGGCACAGATCTTTCTCCTCAGCTCAAAAAGAAACTTTTGGGTAACCACTCTTAAATCTTGGCCCAAACCAGAAGATGAAGATATTTCAGCACTATGTGATGAATCATTTGTCTCCCGAGACAGGTGAAAAGGAGAAGCAAATCAGACATGTGGTGTAAAACTTCTCTCATTGGTGTGGACACAACTGTGACCTCTGAATACAATAGTTCCTGCAATCTGTGGCATGCATTATAATCAAATTAGCAGAATATTAGAGTCCATGTCCCCAGCAATCCCTGACTGTTCTGCTGCCTTACAGCCTGACACAGGGAATACACACACACACAAAAGAATCCAGAACATGTATAAATGCATTCAGGCAAATCCCAAATATTTTTTCAGAAAACATTAACTGTCATTTTGCTCATTAGTCCACAGCTGTAAGATGGGAGCTGTTTCACTTCAAACACTGCAGAGGAGGGGGGAAAAAAACCTAAGTCAGTGTGTCTAATACGCTGAGAGCTGTTGTCAGTTGAAGTCCAACGAGGGAGTAGTGACTTGTAGGCAAGAGAGTGAGCTGGAGAAGAATGATCTGTGCTCCTGCTCCTTCAGAGATGTTTTCATAAGCCCCATCCACTGGTCCCTGTGCTATTTATAACAGTTGCACGCACTGGGACGTGAACTGCGTTCCCTTCATTCATACCAAACCCATGCGAGGACACCAGGGCGTATCACAACAGCTGATCTTTTGCCCCAGAACTGCAATTGCAAAATTGCGTTTGAAGACACACAAAACCCAAAACAAAACAGAAAATGCTGTTGTTAGGGGCTGAGTCAGGAGGCCTGGATGGCCCAGCCCTAGCGAGAGGCTCAGAGTCAGGAATCCAGAGCAGTGTGGTATGCAGGGCTAGGTGCTGCTGATGTCACTGATGGGTTTATCTTGTACCAAAAAAAAAAAAAAAAAAATAAGATTCCTTTCACATAATAGGGATCGTGGGTGGGAATTAAACTGAGTCTGAATCTTTGCCTCACCTTCAGATGCCGTTGGGCCTGGGGCATTGGCCACCAACGTTTACAGTGTGAAGAGGACAGACACATGCACACACACTCTACATACATATATATGTGTGTTTGTCTTCCCGAGGGCATTGCTGAAATAATAGTTTAAACTTGCCATCGCACCAAGACAATAGCATTTTACATCTGCCAACAGAAATATATGTGGATGTCATCAACTCACAGTTCTCAGGCCTGTACACTGAGTTAGTGAAAGAATAAACAGCTGCCTGCCTGTTTCCCAGTAAGAATAAATGTGCTGCACAGCAAACATTCCTAGAAAGCAAAAGGCTTGTATGCATAGAGTAGGAGTCCCATCAGAGGCAGGACAGGGAGGGGATGTGAGTTGGCTGGCACTGACCTCCCGTGTCCCAAACCCAGCTCAATGCCCCACCTGAGCTCAGCTCTCTTGGCAGCACAGAGGAAACATAATGATCTCAAAGAAAAATGTGAACTAGGTCACGAAATCACACTTGCATGAGGAAGGGCACTCTGCAGTCTCTTTTTAAGCAGGACCTGAAGTCTCTAACGATTATTTGCCAAACTGTTTCCTCCCATCCCTCCAAACACTTTGTGTCTATCTAACAATCCCGGTTTGTGTGAATCTCACAGGACCTCCCACATACAGAACACCTGAGAAATAAGCACTAGCTGTAGCAGCAAGGTGAGTGCTGCTCTGGCAGGGCTTTCCCCTCCGGGGCAGCTGAACCTTTCCCCTCAATAGTTCCTTGCCCCCTGATCTCCCAGCCCTCGCCTGGCTGAGAGCTGCAGATGTTTGTTAGTGCACAGGGAAGCTCAAAAGGTCTGGCTGATTGTGGTCTTAGGCCACAGCTCAGTGTATACATTCCAAGTTGAAGTTTTGCTGATTACAATCAAAGGCTGAGATCCTTATCTGATGGCTGCGTGCCTGATATCGACTGGTTATTTTGTCATAGCCCACAAACTGCTTTCTCAACGAATCCAGAATTTCAGCTGAGAAATCCACCAAGTCCTATGGGTTCAAACGTGGGAATCTGGTTCTATTTTCCTTTTATCACAGTAAGCCACAAGAAAGGTTGGATTCCCTGTGACTCCTGCTGTGTCCCTCCCAGGGAGCCTGTGCAGGTGTAGCCCCACATTCTGCAATATTTGGGGGGGATGCTGGTATTGTTGTGGCAATGCAATATTAAAGGAGGATTAATTAGATTTCTGCTCTTTATTTGGGCAGCTGTTCAGTAGATGAAAGGAAGTCTAATGCAAATGAAATGAATAAGACTTAAGAGGCCAATGTCCTGTCACTTCTCCACTCGTGTCCCTTAGCACAGTCAGTGCAGAAATGGGCACATTCCTTTGGCAAAAAATGAGGCATTTGAAGATTCTATCAGCTCAACTTTCTCTTTCAAGTGTTGCCAGTAGATGCACAATATATACATGTGCTCTTAAAAGACTTTTATTTTGAACTCAAGATGTGAATCTATGGTATTAAGGAAAGCAGAACAATCCTTTATTTAGCTGCACCTGCACCTTAATGCCTAATGAGTTTAGTCTGATGGAATCCAGACCTCAGGAAGGATTATAAATTCTCATTTGATTTCATTTACTTCTGAAATACCTTAAACCAGCTGTACCAGTCCAGAATCCAGTCCTTCTTTCTCTATCAGTTTTGCAAGTGTTGTTGAATCTCTTGTTGTATTAAGTAACTTTATGCCATATAATAGTAATAAGGAGCAGCTTGTAAAAAATCATGTAGTGGAAGATAAGTAGCAGCATATAAACTTGGAAAGCATCAGATTATGAACACAACTTTCATAAAGTCCTTTATGCCCTGAAAGCAAGATTTGGAAAAGAATTGAGAGTAGGTTGGTAGGCAATATCCCCTGTGAGTGGGCAGTGTAAGCAGAGGAGCTTGGCCCTGGGGGTGTGGGTGAGCTCACTCCAGGCACTAGTGGTACATGGAGCCATTTGTGTCTGTTTTGTATAAACACATCAGAGACACTCAGGCAGTGACCTTCCCAAGATTACTGACTGGGGCTGTTTGTTATGAACTGTATCTAATTTATCAAATACATTCGAAGCCTTCCTCTGCCCAAGTGTAGTTACTGGAATGCAAGAACATCGTTTGATGCTGTCTCATCTCTGCATGATCAAATCATTGCATTGAAGAGTTACTGATTCGTGATTTGGTTTTAATTTGCATGTCCTCTGCACATGCCTCTTGCAGATCAAGGTGCCTGTGCTGCAGGCTCCCAGCTTCCTGCAGACATGCTTAGTCCTTCCCTTCAGAAGAGCAGGGAAGCTCCCAGGGCTGCTGCCCTTGCCCTCTGGGGATGAGCATCATTCCAGACTGGCAGTCACTGCTTGCTGTCTTCTTTCCCTGAGCTTAGGTTAGACCTGGCTCATAACACTTCAGGGAAACTTTCTTGCCTTTCCCCTGCTCTGAAATTTGGTCCAAGATGAAGAACTGTTTCACACTTGGAAGCTTTCAAGAATGACCTGCATCTTTCTATTCAAAGATTTGCATTTCATGCCTAATAGTCCATTTCTGGTTTGCTTGTAGCAGTCTCTCACATTGCCTCTTTTCTCCCCTGGCTCACATTATTTATGACCAGATCTGTTCAGCCACTTGTCTCTCCTTCCTTGGGCTGGGGATGTGTTTCCATACAAGCAAACAGGGCAAGCTGCTGGTTTTTGCATCAGTGATTTTTTGAGAGGCCTCAGAGCAGGTTGCAGGAAGTACCTTGGGCCCCATTTGTCAACTGGTTGGACTGGAGGGTTATTTTTCTCAATGAACCATATTGTCACTTAACTTTTCTCTCGCTTTGTGCTCTGCAATCTCTTCACCCTTGAGCCACCTATCACCCTGCTTTCTCCTCCTCTAGATCAGTATTGACCCTTTCTGTGCTGTGGCTGTCACCTCAGTCTCCACTGTCCTGACCCTCATCGTGATTCCTCCCCCTCCTCCCCAGGCTGCCACTATCTCCTCGACCCTTGGATGCACTGGCAAAATGTGTGACTTGGAGTTTACACCTAAATGCTGGCACAGTTTCCCTGGGAAGTTTGCCTCACCAGATAGAACTCCCTGATTCCACAGCACCAGGGAACAGCCTTGCTGTCCCCTGAATTAAAAAGAGTGAGCACTGTAACACAGCAATCATCTCTGTTCAGAGGGGGAACAGAAAAATGTATTCCTGCACCTTCACATACCTCCCACAGCTGCACCCAGAGGGTTTAGGGGATGTATTAGACAGCAGCTTGCCCCTGCTCTCAGGCTATGATGGTCTGTGCTGTGCATTGCAGTGCAGAGACAAAGCAGACACAATGATGAGCTTCTGCCTGTCATTTTGCTCCGTTTGACTACAAGGACATATCTAGAGGAGGGTGTAGAGAAGAGCTGAGGTTGCCTTTGGTGGACAGGAGGCTGTGTGGCCTCAGCCTGCCCTGCACACTCACAGTCCCTGCAGGAGTCTCTGGACTGGAGCTGCTGTCCAGGTGCATCTCTGTCTTTCAGGGACACAGAGAGACACAACAACCCTGATCTGTCAGAGGGGAAGTCTGTCGAGGGTAAATCCCAGCCTCAGTTAACCCTTCTCCCCATGTTAGCACAAGGGCTTGAGACACTTTTGATGGCCACAACGTTGGCCAGTTGGGTGGACACAGGAGGAGACACCTTTTGCATCAGCACCACAGTCCTCAGCTTGCCTCTCTGGAAAAATGCCACCTCCAAGGTGCTGGGAACAGAAGAGGTGCTGGGGTAAATCTCCAGCTCAGCACTGTCCTGGGTTCCCCCTTCCCCATGAAAGGAAGAAGAGAAACAATATTTGAGAGGCTGGTGAGGGAGGGAGGCCCTGCAGGAGATTTCCTTCTAGCAGATTCCTGGGAGATGAAGGTTGGACTAGAGGGAGCCTGTCTAGAGAAACAACTGCACGACCTCTCATTTGTTTCTTTCTTCTGCCACCTCCCCATTTCTCCATTCCCTCACACCCCCCCAAATCCCACAGCAACCCTGGGTGCATTACAGCAGCTGCAGATGGATTGCAGCTCTCTGTGCCGCTGTGTTTCACGTGACACGGCTGTGAATAAGGTATTCTGAAGAAACACAACTCTTCCCTGCTTATTTAACTTTGCTTTCCCCAGATACACATCCAGACACAGCAAACAGCATCAGGATTCTCACCACCATCGGTCTGTTTACTATTAGGAGAGTTTTGTGTTCGCAGAGCAGTCCCACGTGTAAATTTTTCACAATACCTTTCATCTAGTCTGGCTCTGCTTTCAGCAGAGAAACCACAGCCTAAACGGGTACCAATCAGGGCACACTCAGCAAACAAAATGGATTACCTGTGTATAACCTGCCCAGATATTTCATGGATGGTCTTTAAGAAATAGTTTTACCATCCAGCATTGCCTTAAAGTGCCTGCAAAGAAATCCTGGCAGGGAACGTGTCCAAACGCAGAAGGCAGAGTGCACGTTTCTCTCTATCCTTTCCCTCCCAATATGTTTCCCCTTTACCATCTACCATCCTAAGGAATTCCAACTTAAAAGGCTCCTGGGTGACACATGGGAGGAGAGGACGTGGTGACTTGCAGCATCCTCTCATCCCCACACCACATTCCCAGGGAAGCAGGTGGCTCCACATCACTTTCCAAGGCCCTACCTGACCCGTGTACAACACTAACCCCAACACTTCCAGAACATCAGAAAGGGACAAATACCAATTTCTGCCCTGAGCAGCCCTTGCTAGCTGAAATTTGACTTAGGAAGAACTTGCTGCTGCTTGGGAGATAATTAAACCCATCTTCCCTCGCCCTGCTGTTTGTACATGCACAATGATACCATTGTTCAGAGTCATGCAACACATATGCTGACATTAAAGTGTTTAATCTTGTAGTACAGTATTCCATTATTTTTGGGACATCTGTACATGATAGAAAGGGTACGTATTAAGGGATTTGTTGACAAAGAAATGGCTAATGCTGATACATGTGTGGACTGAAAGGATCTTTCCAAGTTGTGCTCGGCAGCAGGGAGAGTGCTGCTTCCCAGGCCCAAAGCCTGGCACAGATGTGATATGCACTGTTGCTATTACCACTTTTCAATTTATAACAAGGAGTCAGTGTTCAGAAGAATTTTGGAAGCTCCCTGCTGGGTTTGTGGCTAGGTGGTCTTGCTGGCAACACCACCTTCATGCTGAAAGCTGAAAAAATGAAGTGATGGCTAAAGGAAGAATATTAACTCCAGAGGGGTTTTTTTCCCCCCTTTCGAAGCAAAAAATGCTTACCCCAAATCGCTCTGCAGAGTGAGCATTAAAGAATTTCTAACCTCTGGGGCTGGGGATCAGGATTTATGGAGCCTGGTTTTCATCCCACTTGAAATTAGTGTTTTAGTCCTGCTCTCCACCCATGGACTTGGCAGGACATTGCACTGCCACACGATGAATTTGCCATGCAAGAAAGCTTATCACCTTGACCTCCCTTTACCCAGCTGAGAAATGGGTCCATGAGCACTGAGTGTCTATCTCAGAATCATCAGATTTGGAAGGGACCCACAAAGATCATCTAGTCCAACTCCTAGGTGCAGGTTCCCTTCTGCTGAGCACTGCCTTGGCCTAGAGCAGTCCCTTCTGCAAAGGGCAGCTGGGGACAAACCCATCAGGTCAGACCTTTTGCAGATGAGCCCAGAGCCTCCAAATGCCAGAGGGTGCTGGGCCTGGGGCTGAAGGACAGACTGTGCTTTAAGAAGTGGCAGGATGGCAGCAGTCCCTGACAATGAGATGCATTAATGAGTTATAGAAAAACCACAGGCTATTTTTCTAGTAAGCTTATCTCACAGACCAAAATCAAGGCAGTATTTGTTTTTCCTTAGGTTTCTCCAAAAACCTGCAGCAGCTTTTAGATGATTTGGAAGGCTGCAAATGTTCAGTGTGAAAAGCCCTGAGAACGCTGTTTTTATCACTCTAAAAAAAGAAAGAAAATCCTATCCCACAACTCAGGACATTTGCTCTACTCCATTTATAGAACTCCCAATTTATATTCTTCAGTTATTTCTTCAACTGTTTCTTTAACTGCTGCTTCAGCTGCCTAATGTCAGCATGTAAATCTTGTAGCTGAGAGAATGAAACAAATGAAAACCAATCACAGAACTTCACATTCCCAAATTCTTGCCATTATAAATTTCCTGCCGCTGCCCCTGTAACTCTTGCTGTCAAGCACAATGAGGAGGGAAACATGTGCCTTCACAGACTGTGGCCTGGCATGACATTATTGCAATCTTTATTGCAGTCCCCCTTTTCTTCAGAAAAAATATAAGGACTGGCCTTGCACTTCTTGCTCAATCAGTCACCCTGCTGAGCCCAGTAGGCTCTTTCAGCTGCAGAGACCACTGGATCCTTCCCTTAATTGATTTCCTCCTTGTTGAACCTCAGTAACATCAGGAGAAAAGGCCTATATTTCATAAGTGCCATGGTTTTATCCACCAATTTAGAGACAAAGAAGTGCAATTTATAGAGGGAACATTTAATGCCTGTTAATTAGAATCCCATCAAGAGGTCTCAAATTTGGCATCCCGAAAATTTACAGTGCAGTTTCACAAGCGCCGCAAGCCCAGATTCCAAGGGGTGGCCCTGGCTTCCCTCCCACCGTGTTGGGAGGTCTCTGGTCCTCCTGCCACTGCTGCTCTTGGGCACTGCAGCAAGCTGGGAGAGGATGGATCCACCCGAAATCTCATCTGGGGAAGGGAAAATTCCTTTCCAGTTGAATCCACTTCCCAAGGGAGACAGATGGGTGAGGCAGTAGGCAGGAGTGACCTTCCCCTTGGGAGCAGAATTAATGTACATGGGCTGGAAGAGCTTGTGGTCCCCAGGTGGAGCAGGTCCTAGGGCAGATGGTTTCTGGGAATCTCCTGCTCTACACTACAATGATGCATCAGTCTGAAGTTTTGGCTTCAATCTCCATGGTTGGTGATGGAGGGAACGAAAGGTAAATTTTCTTGGGAAATTCAAGCAAGATTTTGCACTGCTGGATGCAAATGGTGTTACTCAGAGTATAGTTTGCCCTTTCATGGAAACACTAAGGCTAAGATCAAGCCACTGTCTCCCAGGGCAGGACAGGCAGCCCTCAGCCACCTCGGAAGAGACAGTGCTCATTTTCTGTAGCTCTGCAGCTATCAGAGGGAAACCAGATAAAGACTTTCCTACCTGCTTCACTCACCTACATGACTTCTTCAGTCCCTCAGGCAAGGCAGGCACAGGTAGACTCAGAAAACCAGTTAGACCTTGATGCCAGAGTGTGGCAGATTCTTTTTGGCATCCAAATCTCTGAGGGGTTTTTCAGGCTGATGGCTCAGGAGCTGCTGGCTGAAAGGCTGAGGTGAGGGGGTGTTGTTTTTTGGAATCTATTTTCCTTTGACTTATCTTTCAGTCTCAGGAATTCAGGACCTTTAATCTATTTGAGATTAAAGTCCTTTGCAAATCCCTTCTGGCCTTTTTTGGGAGTAAAGAAGTTACAGACACCCTACTGCACATTCCTTCTGGTGCTTTTTTTCCATTGTAAATGAGAAACAAGTAGCTCTAATTGTTGTAAGCACTACAATAAATGACACAACTACTCTCAAAGTGCCTTATAAAACAATTAACATATTATCAGGTGAAAGTGTTAACAGGAACATTTAAGTTTTTACTTATTTATATATTCAAAATCTATTCCAAGTGCTTCACCCAAATGTGCCAGCAAGGAGGAGGTATGGAATTACCAAAGCTTTCCCAGTTTGGCAGCCTGAGCACAGAATCTATTCAGATGATGTTGACTTTGCTTATGAAAAAAGATTTTTTTGCACCTTCAGAAAACAAGAGTGTAAAAATACTTAGGTAGTTAGATTGGCCACTCATGAAATCCATTGAAGAGAGTGGAAATATTTCTGTTGACTTCCCTGGAGTTTGGATTAGCTCTTTAATGCTTCTGTGATAATTATTTTTGAACAGAGCTTTTCGTGGAAAAATATTGGTGTGATTCACTGGTTCTTTGCTCGACAAGTGGAGTTAGTGATTGACATTGTGCTACTGTGTTGGGTACTAAAAGCTGAACTGGAATGTGTCAAGAGAAATAATAACTACTGCAAGCTATGTCTCAACATAGTTTTGCTGTCATGTGTCATGCCTTGCCTGCCATCAACCTGCATTACAAACCCAGGGGTCCAAGCAGTGTTTACAGAATTCACTCAGGCTCGCTTTGCATTTAGCAGTGATGTACAAAGAAGCTGAAAACAGTTGGGGCTCTTGTTTCTAGTCTCAACATATTTTGCTGTGAAAATGACCAAACATGGGATCAGTTTAAGTTTCCCAGCTCTGTGCTGGTGTGTTATTTGCTTTAGAAGTTTGGGGTGTTAAATCAGGACCACAAGTTTTTCTGTCCAGCATTATTTTTTAGTACTGTTTTCGACTGTATTGATCTGTGTTGTTGATGTCAACAACTACACCTTTTTATCCCTGCATCTTTATATTTTCAAGTTCTGTATGGGGGGAGTACACTTCAGGACATGTCAAAACAACACCCAGTATTTGTTGACATTTTATCTCCAGCTTTCCCATATTTTTGGATCTGATACCTGACTGCTTCACACCTGAGCACATGTATCCATCCTGTTTTCTTTTAACCGTCCCTCTAGTTGCACAACCCTTCTGTCCTGCCTCCTCTTGCATCACCATCAGGCCACAACAGAGTTTGGGAAGGCAAAAGACTTCAGAGAGCTCAGAGCCCTATCTGAATCAGATAGTGAAGTCTATGCAGCATTTAGATCCTTCACAGATAGTCAATGCCAGACTTTCAAAGATGCTGATCTTACTTGCATATTTGTGACAGGTGTGGCCAAGTTACCGATAATCACTAACCTGAGCTATGGCCTGTTTTGGCTGGATCACCTTAATTGTCCTGCACATTTTGGTGTCTTGCTTGTTTTCTCATGAATCTGTTGTCCACCTACAGCTCACAACTCCCACTGCCTTGACCTTTCCCTTCCCAAAGGACTGTACCAGAGGGAGTGTCAGATGATCCTCATCCAACACAGCTCCAATTAACTGCCACACTCACCATGCCCACAGTTATTCTGCACCAGCAGACTTTGAGCCAAGTGTTAAATTAGGTCATAATTTGTCTACAGTGGTTGTGCCTCCAAAATGCAATCAATACCCCTTCTAGGAATGAGGAGAGGCAAATGTTTACATGTGCATCACCTGTGAGTGACTTTGGGCTGATTTTTTAGGAGAGGAAATCCACTGTTTTCCCACAGCTAAGGCACACAGTCTGTTCCATAGCAGAATTTTTTTTCAAGGGTGTTCTTCCTTTTCCAATTTTACAACCTTTGATTGCACATCCAGAGCTCTGGCTTCCTCTCCAAGCAGCTGCTTTGCCAAGGCATTTGAATTGTGAGCTGGAATTTCCAGGGTTTGAAATTAGGAACTGGGCTAAAACCATTCACCAAAGCCTTTGTGTAGTAGTGATTTGTAAGAACTCTGAACCTGGGATGAACACGAGTTCAAGTTCTGTGGGCAGAAGAGCTATGAAGCACACCCAGCACATACTCATATTGCCTGATGTGTTTTAAGGGAGCATTTAGCACTTTAAGGCTGACAAACAGCTGAGATTTAGGCCTTCAAGAATGACCAAAAGGTTCTTCTTATGGTATGTTGTGTCTATAGGGATCATGGATTTTACAGATCTAATGGAGATACTATAGTCATACTCAAACAGCTGCTGCAATTCCCTTGACTGTTACAGTGAACACTTAAAACACCACTATTTCCTCCCCATCCCTTGTGTTTTTAACACTATCCCCCACTCCTCCCTTCAAACTCCTCAGGTAATTAACTGGAAATGACCCAGTTGCAGTATTGTCAAAGGTCTAACACCCATCAAACCCAGGAAACTCAGGCTACTTGAGCTCTCTCCTGCTCACCCCGTGTGTCGTGGTTTAACCCCAGCAGCAGCCAAGAACCACAATGCAGCCTCTCACTCACTCCCCCACCAATGGGATGGGGGAGAGAATCAGAAGGGTAAAAGCTACAAAAACTCATGGGTTGAGATAAAGACAGTTTAATAGAGAAAGCAAAAGCTGCACACACAAGCAAAGCAAAACAAGGAATTAATTCACTGCTTCCCACAGACAGGAGGTGTTCAGCCATCTCCAGGAGAGCAGGACTCATCACGCGTAACGGTTCCTTGGGAAGACAAACACCATCACTCCAGATGTCCCCCCTTCCTCCTTCTTCCTCCCACCTTATATACTGAGCATGATGTCCTATGGTGTGGAATATCCCTTTGGTCAGTTTGGGTCACCTGTCCCAGCTGTGTCTCCTCCCAGTCTCCCATGCATCCCAAACTTCCTTGCCAGCCTGGCAGTACGGAAAGCAGCAAAGGCCTTGACTCTATGTAAGCTCTGCTCAGCAATAACAAAAAACATCTCTGCATTATCAACTCTGTGTTCTGCACAAAACCCAAACATAGCCCCATACAGTTAACTCTACTCCAGCTTAAACCAGCACACTGTGCTGTTATGCTTAGGGTGTTCCTGGGGTCTACCAAAAGTGGTCCATCATATATACTGTACCACATGTTCCCAAATACCAGCACACACCAGCAGGACTTGAGGATAGGATTTCAGCCTTCATAATGAAGAGTCTTGCTTTTATGAGTTCGAGTCAGACCCTTAACGTTATTTTAACATAGATTTTTGGTGTTTAATTATGTAATAAGATTTACTGCAGTCATCTAACAGATGTTGATTCAGGGTCAGTGTTTCTCATAAATTAGTTCTGAAAGGATTTGTTACTTCTGGGTCAGCAGATAGGTCCAGAGTGCAAAGAAAAAGGGAAAAAAACAATAAACACTGAGTTGAAGGGTTTCTTGGGATTCTTTCTTCAGTTACATATCCACATATTTTCATGATCTTAATGACTAGAGCCACAGGAATGTTTGCTTTAACACTAAAGATGGCTCAGGCCAAAACCCTATATCCAAACATCTGCAAAGCATGGGAAAGTTCAAACTTTGGGGCTCTTTATTTCATGACCCTGGCTGTTAATTTTTAATACTAATGTGACACTTTTTTTTTTAGGGCTCTGCAGTGGGAATCACTGTAAACTCTAGCAATACCCCAAAAAGTTTCATCTTCACGTGCATGAAGTGCAGCTAAAGATCAGTGTTGGCTGATGTAGTTGCCATCACATGTATACACTGAAAAGATGCACCCACCTTCCTTTGGAAATTCAGCCTTCACATGTCTTTGGAAGCAAATCGTGTTGGTACATCCTCCCACTAACCTAGCACCATCCTCCTGTGGTGTTATCCACAATACAACTGAACCCGCACAGCATTATATACATTCTTCTATAGTTGTGGTTAAAGGAGCTAGTCCATATTATAATATTTTTTCCTTCCCTCTATAATTTAGATGCAGACAAATTCCTTTGAGACTGAAATCACACTCTTTATATTTTATTCTATTAAGAATATGGCAGAGGAAAGGAATTGATGCACATTTAATGGCATTGCTAGCCCTTGTAGGGCAGTTTTAGCCTGCCAAGTGTTTTGCAAACACTGGGGAATATTCACAATATTCCCCCACATCAGGCTATGAGACACTGAATGATCTCCCAGAGGTTTATGAAGTGTTTTACCTAGAGGTGCAACAATCACTTTCCTCATTTAGTGCATGCTGAGACTGCTCAACCTAGAAAACCATTTGCTGAACTTAGTCACCTTTGTCTTGGAAAGTGTAGAGGTTTCATACCTAAAAAACTCCTCTAAGATGAATCCCAGCTATGAGTAAGAGCTCTGAAGTATTTCCCTGAGCAGCAATCACACAGTGGCAAACTGCAAGCCCTGGACTCCTCACAGAAGGGATGTGAGAGAGGAGGAAGAGTCCATGGCCAGAGCCTGAGCCTTGGCCAGCAAAGCAGCACTGAACCTGCTCCATGCTTGGACACAGCTCTGTTCCCAGAGCCTCCTCATGCTCTGTCTCTGCCACAGGGGAGACCCTCACAAGTGCTGATCTACATTTGTACCATGCAGTGCCGTAAATTTAAATAGCACTTACCAGACTTGGGCTTGAAACTCCTTTTTTTTCCAGGAGTAATTCCCTTTAAGTCAATGGATTTACACAATGGATTTACTGCTGCCAGCAGAGAATCAGGCCTGCAGAAAGACACACATTCTTTGCCAAGGAAGTCTCAGAGCTAACTACTTGAATTGTGCAGTCAAGCTGCAGAGAGGTCAAGTGGACAGACGACAGGGCTGGGACATATAGGAAGTCCCTGGTTCAAACCTCAGCTCTTAAAATGTCATGTGGTGTGACCTTGGGCGAGTCAGTTCATCCCCTTATAGCTCCATTTCCCCCATTTCCTTTGTCTGACTTGTCTATTTAATTTGGAATTTGTTCCAAGAAGGGTGCCTTGCCTCATGTGTTGGGCTGGGGCACTGACACCTCACCTCCCCCTGTCTTGAAGTCTTTGTTTCCTCCCAGTACTGACCTTCTGCTTCTGTATCCACAATCAGTGCTACCCGAGACCATCAGCTGTCCATCAGGGACAGGCAGACCTGTCACTCGGGGGATAACACACCATCCCAGCACTCTCCTGGAGGACTCTGGCACTTCTTATTTCACAACCAAAGTCGAGATGTGCAAGCAAGTCCTCACTTTGAACCTTTGCTTCGCTGCCCTGATCACTAAAGATACTTTTAAAGCCAAAGCTCTGACCCTTCGGAGCAGAGCCGTGAGCTAGTGATGAATTCAGCTGGCACCAAATGTGGGTCACTGGCACGAAAAGCCTCAAGGACTGGAATTTGTGTATATATGTGTGTGGGTATGTGTGTGTGTGTGTGTGTGTGTGCGCAATTCTCAGAAGCAGAGCCACCTCCAGAAGCAGCACTCCTGAAAAGCCCCATCTGTTTCTTTCAGCTCCTTCCCACAGCAGTTTGGTCGTTATCGGTGGCAAATGTCCAGAGTCACTTGTCAAGCACAAAGCTGCCAAAAATCATTAAAACACTATGGTATCCCACACCCTATACCAGCCAGCTGTAAAACTGTTTCAAAGGGGCTCTGATAAGCACATATATGCTCATAACAGCCCAGATAGAGTTGTGCATTTCTTACGTGCTTTAATGAACCGAGCGACAGCGTGAGATGCTGCAATCAGATATTCTTGCCCTTTTCTGTTGTGGCAACTCACAAAAGTGTTTGATGGCGAGGGGAAAGGGAACAAAGCAGGTGGCTAATGGGCTGTTTTTCTGTTTCAGTGGAGCATGACAGAGAGTTTCACCATCAGCGCTGCCACTACCGAGAGTTCAGGTTTGATCTCTCCAGAATCCCAGAGGGGGAAGCAGTGACTGCTGCTGAGTTCAGGATATATAAGGATTACATCCGTGAGCGCTTCGACAATGAAACCTTCCAGATTAGTGTCTACCAGGTCCTCCAGGAGCACCCAGGAAGGTGAGTGACCCTCCAGGAAAGCACAAGCAGAGCACAAATCCTTCAAGGAGTTACATCCCATACTTTTAGACATGCTGGTTCCATCAGCACAAATATAGAGGTTTGGACATCAGCATTGGACAGTGAAATCTCAGCTGATGCTAATGCAGTGGGCACACACCTGCCATGAGTGGTGGCATGGGGAGAAGGTGCCCCAAGGAACATCCCCAGTGCTCTCTCTCTCAGTAGCTGAGGAGCCAACAATCCTGGCCATGTGCTAGTGCAGGATAAGATCAGAAACTCTGATTATTTCAAGAGTTCTGGAAGTACTCTCCTCCTCCTCCTCCTCCTTCTCCTCCTCCTCCTCTTATAGATCCTGAGGTGGCAAAAGCAAATGCTTCCTTTTGAACTGTATCTTAATTACTAGCCTTTATTATCAAAGGCATGCGAGATCCCTAATTAACAAAGACACAACACTGTGTTTTTATATTGACTGATTGTTTTGCATGTGCAAAACTACAAGATGAGCTATTAAATCCATTCCAAGTGATTATTAATGTATGCCAACTTCCCTGACAAATCCTCCAGGGAACTTGAATAAGAACATATGTTCAATTTTCTCCTGTTTTTAATTCCAATTAATCAGCAATCCCAAACCATTTATCAAAGGCACTTAGTTTCATTTGCACATATTTCTTCTACATACAAATCCTACCAAAAGTGAGATTGCATTTATTTACAGAAGAAGTATTTACAGTCACATTCTAGTCAGAAGTTATTCTTTAGGACTACAAAATATGGGCTAATAATGCTACAGTCCTCATTTAAGTTTATGAAAAGAAAACACTACGGATTTTAACAGGGGAAAGTCCAAAAGGGTAAGAAAAACCAGTGTAATCAGGGCTCTGGCTTTTTATTTTTATAAGAGCTAATAAAAATGCAAGAAAAAATTGAAATATGACAGAAAATCTTATCAACATTTTGAATGGTGAGAATTTCTACTGGCTTTGCTGGATGGTAAAAATATTTAATCACTGGTGTGTTTTCTTCCACATCTGAAATTCTGACTTTATAGCTTAAAACTCATGGTTCTCTTGGCACTTCTAATGACACAATTATTTGCAGGGTTTGAGGACTATGCTAAAATTAATCTATTAATGATGAAAAGGTCCTGACCAGTATGGATTAGGGAATTGCCAGAAACCTGTTCTTGGAGTAAATGACCTTCCTCATCAGATGGAAGGGAAATTTTCCCTCAGATCCTGATGAGTGAGGTAGATGCTCACTAGGAATCTTACTGACAGAGTCAGGATAACATTTAGTGTCTTAATTTTACCATGGTACATGCACAGGTTTGTTAAAACTCTGCTGAGAGAGGATGGCAAAGTACTACTGGGGACAGTTGTGTGTGGAGCAGCAAGTGCAAACTCTCCTCCACAAATTCTTCTTAAAGGAAAGAAAATTGTATGCAAAGGGCAGGAATATACATGAGCCACTGGTTGGAAGAGGTGAGGAATCTTCCTAATTATACAGATGTTCCAGCCACAAGATGAGATGCAATTTTACTACATCATATTCACCACAGGAACACTATTTTTAATGAGCGTTCGTGCATATTCCCCTTTTGCATACATTTTGGCACAGCCTATGGTGAGTTTTGAACAGTTTGTGCTGAAAAAATATTCCTGTTGGTTTGGATTGACCAAAGGTAAAAATATTGTCACTACCATTTGTAAAAATATTTGCTCTTTTTCTGCATTTTTCCACTGACATTTTCCACCCGGCTCTGTCACACACCAGTCATCCAAGTCAGTGTGTCACTGGGCAAGTGGAGAATGAAAACAAACTCTCTCCAATGTTGATCAAAAAACACCCATTCACTTTGATGCTTCCTTGGCTGTTTGTCTCATCCTGAGCCGGCTGGAAAGTCAGACCCATCTGACGTTGTTAGCAACAAGAGCAAAACAAAGCCAAACCTTCCCCCCACGCAGGCAGGGAAACCTTTGCTCGCCTTTGGCTTTGTGCATCCCTCTCCCTGGAGCACGGCAGGTACAATGGCCAGCAGAAAACCAAATGGTTTTCCCTCTCCCTGTGCTCTCATGCTGACACAAGAGCAGTGGGATCTCCCAGGAGATTGCTGGAATTGCCTTTTGAGATGTGAAACACGTGGGATTCTCCAAGCCTGTTCCCCTCCTTGCTATGTGCTGCTCCTGTTCCAGTGCCCCAAGGCACAGCAGCTCCTGTCAGGCTCCCCAGAGGCAGCTCAGCATCACCTCACACACAGCAGAGAGCAGGACAGTTTCTGGGGCCACAGAACCAGCACGGGGTGCAGCTGGAAACCCAAGCTGAGGCTGACTAGAAATCCTTGGCAGGGAAGAAGTGGCTGCCCCAACCCTGTCAGTGTTCAAAGTCAGGCTGGATAAAGCTTTGAGCGACCTCCTCTGGTGGGAGGTGATTCTGCCCAGGGCAGGGGGTTGGGACTAGATGATCTATAAAGACCATTCCAACCCCTAAAATTCTACGATTCTATTATTTTCCTTTGGGTGTGACTTCCAGGGAAGACTGAAAGGTGAATTTTCAGTTAAGCTGCAGAGGAACCTCCAGTTGGGAGGGTGTGATGGTGCCCTCAGTTCACATAAACCATTAGTACAAGCTGTTCAACAGTTAATGACTTCACGAGTTCAGACAGGTAGTCAGGTATCTAACCAGCAACATCTCTTGCCTGCAGTTTGCTGTCAGTGAAAGGTGCAGTTATAAGTCTTTCCAGACTCACAGCTGCACTCCCAGCAGACCATTCCTGAATTCCTGCCCCTCAACAGTACCAGGGTGAAGACTCTCCCCAGTCCACCTGCTCAGCCATGGGCAGACAGACACCTAACAACCCTGGCAGTAAAAATGAAAGTCCAGCCCTGTCCGTTGTAGCAGATGAGATGCCACTCAGACTTGGACTAGGAGAAATTATATCTCTGTCAGACTGAAGATATTATTACAGGTGTTTGTTGGAAACCAGGCTAAATGATCAAATGTCCATTCTGGCCTTTCCAAACTATGAATTCATTGCAAGGCAAGCTCTTCAAACTGGCAACATCTCCTTCATAAAAAGGCATGTAGAGCATTCCTTAGGCACACAGCATCAGTTATTCACTTTGGGCAAACAAGTACATTCATGAACAAAAATGTTCCCAATATCATAAACACTGTGAAAACAGTTGATGTTTTGACTAATATAACATGTCTCAAAGCTTTCGTGTGCATAGCTTAAAGTCCAGTGACTCATGTCCAACATCTGTTCGGTCTTCATGGCTCACTCACCCAAGAGCCTGGGAAAGTGTTTTACAAAGCCAGAGACTAGCTTGAGAAGGGTGCTGAGCAGCAGGACAGCAAGTCCCTGTTTGTGGTCACAAACCCTGCTAGTGGGAGCTGAAGGTAGGAGCTAAATGCTGCTCAAACCTCCATGTCCTCCCTCCGGGAAAAGGAGGAAAAGCAAAGCAGATCCCAGTGCTAGGGAACACACATCCCAGGGCATAAGGCTTGCTGCAAGGTTCTGAAGGTCATTTATCTCGAGCACCTACTCAGGGAACATGTCAAAATAAAGCTTATGGATGTGAGCCTGAGAAAAATGAACTTGGATGCCTTTACACTGGAATCATGGAATAGTTTGTGAACCACTTTGCAAAAGAAATCTCCATTACCCTCAGAGTCTCCACTGCTGTAAGCAATGGCCAAAGCAAGAATTTCAAAGGGATTTAAGTGCAAAGAGACAAACAGGTATGCAATGGGATTTCTAACAGCATCTAAACGTGCTGGATACATCTCTCCTATTGGTGTATTTTCAGAAAGTATCCACATAGTTCAGTCAGGGCATCACCCTCTATTTATTAACCTGAAGCTGCAGAAAAAATGCAGAGTGTATAGTTGCCCTCAACATCAGAGCTTGATCCTGCCCTTCTGTCTGCACCTTCAGCAGCTAAAATACCTCAACCCAGAGTTACATTTCTGGTTTCACTGGACCCAGGCTTGCACTGCAGAGCGATTCCCAACTCCTTTGAAGTTGATGGGAGTTTTGTTACTGGGGAGAATAAAACCAGGTACTTGACCAGCCTTTGGTAATTGAAATGTAGTTGCTACATGTTTGCTTTGTGGCCATTATGGATTTCACAGGCTTCAAAGGCAGTGAATGATTTGAATGCTCATGTTACCAGCCCTGCAGAAAAATCAGATCTCACATGATGCATTCCTGGGTTTGACTTGCAGCTGGAATGCTTTAGCTTGTCCTTCAAACTACACCACTGCTGCACCCAGATCAATCCTGAGCCCCTCTCCAGACCCCTTTTCCCATTCCCTGGAGTCTGTTTCCATGTTGTGGCTTGAAACATGTAATTCTAGTAACTAAGAAAGGCTTAGGCCCACCCAACCCGTGAAGCAGATGTGCCTTCTCTTTGGAGCTTTTCTAAGCACCAGTGTGACCATTCTAGGCATGGTGCAGTTTGTGTTAACAATGTGCCCCAGCACCATCACAGTATCTGCAAGTACTGACAATAATGTTGATTATTTTCTTTTGGTGACTTATCTACAAGTCAGTTGATAACTGTTCATCTCTCAGCAAGTAGCAACTTCAGCACGAAAACTCTGTTGTTCTTGAACAGAGCTGCATCTAGTTATCTCCTTCAGACCATTCCTAAAAGCCACTGCAGCCTGCAAAACCTCTAACAAATCCTGAGCTCACTTAGCAAGGCACAACTCTTCACAGGCACTTGAGGAGCTGCAGGAGGCATTTTGCACACCCCAGTGGGTTCTTGCTCAGCTAAGTGATGCACTAATGAACAGCCATTCAGTGCTGAACAGAAACAGCTGTACATAAAGTGTCAGAGATATGTGTATAACCTCATTTCTCTCAGCACTGTTTTTACAAGAGGCTTCATGTTTAGGAAACGTGTTGCATCTCAGTAACAAACTCCCATTGCCACTTTGAATCAGCCTTTGAGACCTACATCTTACCCTTCTCATTCTGTAGGAAAGGCAACACAGCTACTAGAAACACACCAAACAGCACTAAGAGTCTGCTGAAATTTTTAAGCAGATTCAGTTTTTTCCTAGATTCAACAAAATTAGCATGGATCTGTTTCTCTACCAATGCAGCATGTTTTCAGACCAGTCCTTGAAAACCACCTCCAGCAAACCATAT
>NW_008659019.1:29815-34996 GCF_000695815.1 Acanthisitta chloris
GGAGCCCCAGGGCTGTGCTTGGCTGGTGGTTCCTCCCCAGGGGCATGGGGAGGGGTTTTATCAGTGGGGAGGGAGAGGGAAGGATAAGCAGGGGATCCTAGGCACGGGGAAGGGAAGGTGTGGGAGGAGGGCTGCATCAGGTCTGTGTACAGAGGGTGTTGCAAATGTGCCAGGGAGAGGCCCAGGGAGATCCTGGGGCCCTCTCAAAGTAGGAAAGTCTGAAAAATATTTTCCTAAGCTTGTCTTTGGACAGCTGCAGCTGACTTTAAGCAATGACACCAAGCAAACTGGAATCTGGATACTGCAGGTTTTGAATCCAAACAGATGTCTTCTAAACCCAGATCTCCTCTCACCCTCCCAGGATGCCCTTTCTGCCTTCTCCTCCCTCCACCTGCTCAGATCTGGACATGAATTGCCCCTGTCCCCCCATGCCAGCTCTGTTCTTGGGCTGCCTGTTTCTAAACTTGCATCATTCCTGTACTCCAAACAGCCCCTCTAGGGTTGGAATACCAGTCAGGAGGACAAGATTGTGCTCCTGCTTAGTTGCTGTGGACCTGCTAGCACTGACCCTGGGCTGGCTGCAGCCAGGACACAGCCAGGTGAGCCAGGGCTCCAAGGCTGCTCCCAACCCAGAGTCCAGCAGGTCACAGAAATCAGCTTGTCTTGAAGTGTAGTGAAAATTGCCAAGAATCACCTTCACTGCTGCTGCCTGTCCTTCTTCCCATTTATTTTTATCCTGCTTGGAAGTGCTCATTAGTGTTTACTACCACTTGTCAACCAGCAGCTTGAAATAAAAGGGCTGACGAGGGGGATGGGGGAAGTGAGTGAAGAAAACAGATGCAAAAACAGGAGCTGTTTGGCAAGGACAGTCCTAGAGCAGTGTAGACCTTACAGCATTATAGTCTGTAAATGCAGAGTTTCATCTCCTGTTCTCTCACTGCTGCAGAATTGCCAACTCTCGTGTTTTCACAGAGTCTCTCTCACTAATCCATATTCTCCTCGTGCCTGGACTCATCAAGGCAGGTGATTAGGGGAGATGCTTCACTTTTATTTTTAGATACATTTCTAGTGTTTATGGCTTCAAACCAAAGTGCATCCTAGAGGCTGAAAAACCACCCCAGCAAAAGGCACAGAGCCCACACATACTATTCTGACGAAGCTTCTTGGTTGTTAATCCTTTATCTTATCTCAGAATTACCTTGTTGCAACATGGTAACTCCCTTCCTTACCTTTCCCTTCAGGATACTCTTTGCCTTTTCTCTATTTTGCCTTCCCTTGTTTCTCCACTCATCCTCACAATCTTCACTTCTCTCAGTCCTTTTCTCTTCCACTAAGCACCTGTGATCCCTTTTCTCACCCCACTCATGCACCCAGCCCTCCACAGGCCTTTGGCAGCTCCAGCTGCTTTCCAGACACGATCTCACATGCATCCTGCCCAGCCACCCTCACTTTGCAGGACTTGTTAGTCACTCTTGAGTCCAGAAAACAAGTTCACTAGGGAAGTTTCACAGACCACACAGCAGTTACATGACCTGTAGACAAATTTTTTGGGAGTGCTTTCTAATGGGAGATGACTCTCCTTCCTGGCATGCAGTGCCAGACACTACCAAAGCCATCAGCAGACAAGTGCCAACCTCCTGTCTTCATCTTAGGCTCCATTGACAGCTGATGCTTGAGAAAACTGAGCTGAAAGCCCCAAGCTTATCACTGCTAAAAGCTCTGACACTCCCACTGATGTCAGGACTTGGAGCCCTGAGCCATTTTGATGTGGTCTCAACAAAACGTACTTGTGGTCTGGATCCAGACTTCATCATTTATGTCACTCTAATCTAGACATTAACATTTCCATGTTCCAGCTTAATTTTTGGTAAAAGGAGGATCATGTGCCTTTCCTATCTCCTGCTCTGCTAAGAGGCTTTGTACAGTTTCTCACATGAACTGAAGTTCTTAAATGAATGGACAGAATGTAGGGCCAAGAACCAAAGGGCTTTTCTGCCTCCTGGTTCTAAGAGCCATTATTCACATTGCTCCAAGAATTTCCTAGCTATGAGCACAGTTGATAGGTAAGGTACTGCAGTGAGCTGTGCACCAGAAACCTTTTCTCTGTGTGCTTAGATCTTTAGCTCAAAGCTAAAACCCAAACCAGCCCCATTAGTTAGACTTAGCTGCACTATTTCCATGACAAGTCATTAGATGGGAGCCCTCAGAACAAATGTTGTTTAAGTCTAAGCAGAATAACATTTCTTTGCTGTGTTTACTCTGTCTTGTCCAGCAATGATATCTGAAGGGCTTGCTGTCTATTAGCTGGTGATTTAACACTGTTTGCCCTGTCTTTGGAGAGCAGGCCACTCCACTTGAAGGGAGGTTGTTCTTTTTTAAGAGAACAAGAGGTTTCTTTGCAGCAGAACAGGAGCTACAATCTCAGGAGCCTCTGCTTGCAACACCAGTCAGGTTTTGCATCCCATCCCTGGACACTGCTGGTGGGCCAGAGTGGAAAGTGCTAATCCAAGAGTGCTTGAACTTCTCCAGAGAGCATCTGACATAGAGCTTTTTGGGTCCAAATGTTCCAAGTGTGTGTGTGTGGGAAGGACATTTCCCTTTAGTGGATCCCTTTGATCTCTCTCACTTTGGGCTTCCCCTCCAGGCCTATTGTTTGCACATTGCTGTAACTACAGGAAAACAAATGCATTATACAATTTCCCAGGACTGACTCACCCTGGTACTTGATGCCTCATGTTGTCTGGTTACCCTGATTGCATCATGTCAGCATGGGAAGCTTAAAGGCTGGGTTTTCTGAGTAATAATACTGCAGCTGAGCAGTAGCTAAAACCAAAAAAAGTTAACATTATTGCTAGTAGCATCAACCTGTAAACTACAAGGGGGAAAAAACCAAGCAAGCCAAGTCCCTATTAACCAAACCTTGTGTGAATCATGAGTTCCAGTCAGGGGCCATGCTTAAATAATGCAGTTTGTGAACATAAAATCCCTTTACTTCTGGAAACTTGGCCTTAGCCATTGGAACGGGCCAATCCTTACTACTCCCTTGTCTCTGGCTCCTCTGGGATGTGTTTTGTTCAGTGTGTTGTAAGCAGGGAAGGGCAGGAGGTGTCCACAAGGCTGTGTCATGCACTGTGGGCACAGGGCCACTGCTTCTGGGTGGGGATGAAACCCCAGGAAATTTTCCCCCTGGTTGGAGTTGAAGCATCTTACATTCCTGCAACTAATGTGTCCATGGAGGGAGAGGTTATCCATACTGTTTAACTTCAGCTGTGCTAGGTGCACCCAGAAGAGCTGGCTGAGCTCTGAAGAGCAGCTCCCAACACCTGGGATGAGTCTCTCCATCACTGCAGCACAGCTCCTTCCCAAGCCACCCACTTTGGCTGCCCAAACACTGAAACACTGCCCATAGGATCCCCTGGGCATTAGCAAGGAAGTGTCACAGAAAGTTCAATTCTTCGACAAACCAAGACTTTGCTTAAAGGGAGGCATTAATATCACTAGTTGGATCTGCATATTCAGCCATGTGGTATCCAAACCTATCCTGCTTTGGGCAGGAAACACAGATTCCTCCTCTTACACACCCTGGGCAATGTGCTCACATGCTCTGCAGGAGCTCATTTCAGAAGTTTAGTTTCATGTAGGCCAGCACAGAGTCAGAGGTGGTGACATCCATTAGCTCAGGGAGAAAAGTCATCATCTCTTACTTGCTCTGGCCCACAGAGGTTGAAAGGAGAGCTGCATAGTAAAGCATTGCAAACCCCTCCACTTCTGTCTGGTGTGGGACAAAAGCCTCTAATTTCTTGGTATATCACAGGGAAAAGAATCACTATGAGTCAAAAGCCTTTATATGCCAACAGCTCTTCTCAGATTCATTTCCCTCACCTGATATTTCGTGCAAACAAGAGGCACTGTGGAAACCACATTAACATATATCTATATTTGCACTGACAAATCCATAGTGACAAAATTCTTAAGGCCTTCTTTAAGCTTTGAGGACATGATTAAAGGGATTTCCAAGGGTATTTCTTCATTCAAAAGGATATAATTACACTTAAACAAGTTATCATGTTTGTGCACTGTAGGTACAAAAGCAGCTCTCACAGGACTTGTCTAGACACTTCCACCGTGTGTCTTTGTTCCTCTTGTAAAGACATTTTTTATAAAGAACTGCACCACTATCCATTTTTTAATCCAAGTTTTATCTCTTTATTTCTGAACCTGTGTTGTCTCAAATTTTCATTTTTTCAGAAACTTGCCAGGAAACATTTTGTAAATCCAGAATGATTTCACCCTTTTCAAATGCACAGAATCTTCTCTATTTCACATCTGTCTCATTTTCTGGTGTTAGCTCTTCAACTAGAGTAACTCAGCAGTGACCTCTGAAGAGAAACAAGCAAGGAATTGAGAGAAAACCATGACCCACAGCAATGCAGACCTGTGACTGCACAGAGGGTTATTGCCTCAATCAGTTATCTGTAACCTCAGAAGAACACATTTAAAAAACCATTACATATGTAAATACATGCACCCCAGTGTTCCAGCTGGCTCGAACCAGTGCTACAATTATGCATAAAAGTCAGGAAATTATGTGTGGAAAGGCTAATGAGCAGCATTGTCTGCCCAGCTACCAGGTTTGAATATACAAACAGTAATTTTGCAGCTCTGTCCCTGGCAAGAGCTCATTCTCAAGTTGCATCAGCATCTCTAAGGTTAAAGTAACCCCAAACCACCTCAGCTCTGCTTCAACCCATCCACCCTTTTTTTCTGAAGAGGAGAAAACCTTCATGTGAGGGTGATGAGAGGGAAACACACCAGCCCAACTCTGTCCTGATCCACCTATCCCTGGAGGCTGACCCAGTGTGCAGCCTAACACATGTATGTAGGTGTCTGTGGAGACTCCAGTGGGAAGCCTGGGTAACTGGGAATGATGCTGCTCTTTTTTTTTTTTCAGGGATTCAGATTTGTTCCTGCTCGACTCCCGAACGATCTGGGCTGCAGAAGAAGGGTGGCTGGTGTTTGACATTACTGCAACCAGCAATCACTGGGTGGTGAATCCCCAGCACAATCTGGGCCTGCAGCTCTCTGTGGAAGGCATTGATGGTGAGTGTCAGACACCAACAGCAACCAGTGAGTCTCTGTTTCAGGCACATGATGCCCAGCCAGAGAAACCCTAAGCATTCA
>NW_008659019.1:35021-58525 GCF_000695815.1 Acanthisitta chloris
TTTCCCCTGAATTCGCCCAAGATGGAAATGATAATAATTTTAAAATAGCCCATAGACATATTTGAGGTCAAGGGATGTACTCAGATGCTGGAAGAGATTGGTGACCTGCCTGCAGTAGTAGCTGTGTACACATCCTCATCAAGTATACACCACTGGCTGATCCATGCAGGTAGTGCAATCCAGTCGAGGAGAAAGGAAGAAACTTTGCTATGTGCACAAAGTCACAACTGAGTGATGTAAAAGGCTGCTTCCCATTGGCACAAAGTCCTTTCAAATTCAAAAAACCTTCAGGAACCATTTTCATTTCCTTTGCATCAGTAAAAATGATTGGTAAAGTCATGCCTGGTCTGGACTTCAAGGTCTGCAGTGTGTGGTACAGATGGGAAGACCTAGCTCTGAAACATCTGCAGAAAGGATGTGTTTAGAATTGGGCAGAGAATTTTACTAACCAGGTCTTAAATGAAAGTTCAGGATGCTTTGTCTAAAAGTTAAGATTCCTGATGCTCACTTAGAGACTTGTGCAAGTATCCTGGATCTTCTGGGACCAGCTGGAACTACCTGGCTACCCCACAAGAATGGTTAAGCAAAAGGCAGCTCAAAATTATTATGAATACACTGAATATAGTTATCTAAGGACATACTTTCATTCTCCAGGTATGCATCTATGGTACCACTTGTTCTTGGGTTTTATGCAACACTCTGTCTCCAGTAAGTAGTTCTCTGCACAAAGACTGTGCAAAGCAGTTTTGAGACACAACCTGGAGAGAGCCATTTACTTGAAAGGGTGATTTAACTCATGTGACACCTGCACAGAGAGGTGCACAGGGTTTGTTTTAACCTGCCCTTTCTGAGTGGTCAGTGAATGCAGAAACCCAAACACGGATACAAAGAAGGAGCTTCACCATGGAAGCTACTAGTCCCCACCCCAAAGACAGACACCTCTTGCCATCTTTGTATAAAGATTCAAATTCAGCCTGATGTACAAGTTAATCTTAACACTTCAAGTTAAAACACTAAAGCAGATTGCCAGCCAAGATAAGTTTAACCCCTTTTGAAACACTTGTCCTTGGTTTTAGTTTCCAGTTTTCCTCCTAAATGAAATACTCAGGAGTACAGAAGTTGTGTCCATGATCATGGAACTTTTGTTCAATTGTGGTTCATGTATAGAGAAACCATCAAGACCCAGCCCAGAGCCCACAGAAAAATGATAGCTGGAAAGAGGCTGAGTATCTTTGAGCACTATGGATACCACAGTCTCACTCTTCCACTGATAAAGTCTACTTATCTCTCTGTCCTCCCTCATCCTCACCCTGTGATTTTGCAGCCAAAGTCAATCCCATTTCTCAGTGTTAAGGAGGAAGGAAGCTGATCTATAAATGTGTTACAGATTTCAGTGGAGACCTGTCAGGAACCTGCACCCAGGGAAATGCTGCAGCTTTGCACACACTTACAATAACTCTGACTACTCTGCTGGAGCAATTAAAAGTAGACCCTAACAAGCATATGCTACATCTACCACAAACAGAACTGTCAAAGACAGAAATTCCCACGCTCGGTGATAAGTTCATTCTCACCAGTTATTCATCTCAGTGAAAATTAGGACTACAATTTCTTTTTGCACTCCTGAAAAAACACAGCTGAGTTTGTATATGATTTCACCCCTTTGCAAAGTTACTTGCTTTCTTGAAATCGATTTACAAAAATACTTTAATCAGCCTGTCATTAAAAGGTAGAAAACCCAACTGCAGTGTTTAGAAAGTAAATACAGAGATAGAGGACCTGATTGTCTGCTTGTCTTCTCTAACCAAGTCCCCTGGCAGCACACCTTTGCACTCACATTTCTGCACCACACACGTGAATTTCTCTCTGTATTTGGAATGGCTAGACATGTCCTTCCTTGCTCCCTGAGTTTCATTTTGGATTTAGACCAACTGTGTGTGCTAACCAGAAAGCTGCTTTTACACCTGGACTTCATATGAAAATCATATGCTGCAAACACAGCAGGATTTTGATGCAACACTATATGCTTGGGCAATCCCCAAAGCTTTAAGTGAATTAAGAAAACAAAACAAACCTCAGCTTTCCTTTGTGCCTGTTGTTACATATAGAGAGCTGTAATCATCAAGCAAGTACAGTCTATTTAAAAAAAAATCTGATATCATGAGCACTGTCCAGATGAAATTATACAAAAGAAATGAACTGATCTTTGTCTTTCTTTATAATCTTGCCAAAGAAGTCTATCAACGTGTATAACTAGGGCAGAATCAAAGGGTATTTGTTTACTCTTACAAACAGGGAACAGCTCCAGCAGCAAGAAGAAATGCTGGAGTGACTCAGTAGCCTTCAGCAAGCTCCCAGCCCAGCAGCACATGGGAACAGCTACTGCCCACTTGGGTTTGGTGCTTAGGATCCCATTTTTGACAGGGTTAAAAAAAAAAACAGCTTCAGAAGAGCAGATAAATCTGAGCCCTCTGGTTCAAGAGCACAGCTTTAGCTCTTGTATAAGAAGTTTATCATTGTCTAATGGTGAGCACACACGTGTCCTTGTGTTTAACCTTGCTTTCTGGATGAGTAGGAAAGGTAGAAAGTGCATTTTCTCCATCTTAATTAAAAAGAAATAAGCTACTTTGCATATAGAGCATTTCATGCCTCTTTTTCCCTAAGGCAACAGTGCCACCATACTGGTCTTGACCATGATTTGTTGGTGTTACACTGGTCCTGTACTGGTAAAATGCTGCTTATTTCTGCTCTAATGCAAATCCATTAAACATATCAGGGTGAAGTTGGGTCCCCTCATAGTTCTGCCCAACTCTAGAGACATAGAAAAGGTAAACTTTACTCTGAAAAGCCACAGCCATAGATGTACTTGCTAGTTTAAACAGCTTTGGGAAGCAGAAAAGCTTCTCTGAAGGGGCAGTGTTCAGTGAGCTCTAACTCCTGCAGCTGAGCTTCCATCTGGCAAAGTCTGAGCACAAGTGGAACTACTTACATATTTAACATTGGCTACTTAAGCACTTTGTGGGCTCAGCCTCAAATATTTAAAATGAAAACTGTTTGGACAAGTTTCCGGAAAGAAGCTTAAGCAGAAGGTGAAGGAGTTGTTCATGTGTGTCCGCATATAAATCTATATCCATAAGTTTCTGCAGTTGCTCTTTTCACCCAAACTTTCCTGCTGTCCTGTCCCAGAGTAGTTTTGCTGCATCTTGCTTGCAAGGCCTGGCTATACCAAGCAGTTTTCCTGCTGCCAGACTCCCATCAAACACCTCTTGAGTGCTTTCCCACTGCACACTCTCCTTCTGGTGTTCTTTTTCTTGTAGATAACTGATAAAATTCTACAGAGAAATCACCTAATTGTCTTTTATCAAAAATCCACTTATTTTAAAGCCCAAGATGAAGGATGCGTGGACAGGAATCAACAGTTTTGCAACCAAATTATTGGGTTATGTATGGTAGTGCCAAGAGGCAGCAATAAGCAAAACATCTCTAAACATCTGAACTCTTTTGTTTCTCTCCTCTAAGGTGTATCTGGAACTCTGTCAGCATTTAATACAAGGCATTTTTATTTTAAGCTAATAACCTTCCAGTGGGAATTTAGTGTTCCTATGGGCTGGGTTTTATGGTTCCTTTTATAGGATCACTTCAAATTATAGGTTGGTGAACTTAAAGAAACCCCTCTAAAGAATGCAGGAAAAGTTAATGCTAAGCGGATTTAGGGGAAAATAATTATATGTAGGACTATTTTATGTAACTTTTACGCACAGATATAAAATGAAGTTAGCTGTGCTGAGCTGCTCTTGTCAGAAGCAGCTTTGCTGTCCAGGTCTTTAGTGGATCGATGCCTACAGCCATGCCCAGGAATCACCCTTAGAGCTCCTTGTTATCCTGACTGTCTCTGCTGGAAAAAGCTCCTGCAGAGCCTCTTATCAGCCTGTTCTGTTTCAAGGGCAAAGCATCAATCCCAAGCTGGCAGGTCTCATAGGAAGGCACGGCCCCCAGAACAAACAGCCCTTCACTGTCGCCTTCTTCAAGGCCACCGAGGTCCATCTGCGCAGCATTCGCTCCACGGGAGGGAAGCAAAGGAGCCAGAATCGATCCAAAACACCAAAGAACCAGGAAGCTTTCCGGGTGTCCAACATTGCAGGTACAGCACAGCTTGCTGGGTCCATGTTTCTGGGTCTGGGATAACATGGGAACAGTTTTTCCCACGTTGTCTATTTGTTGTCTCTTTGGTTCAGCACGAGTGTTCAGTTGCTACTTTAGAACTACTTGGGGTTAGGGATTATTGCAGAAAAGTTAGAAAAAGAATGTTTCTTTGATGCAATGTTGAACTGAGAGATTTCTTAATCCAATTGAAAAACACCAAAACCACCTAACCAGAAAAACTCCTTTTCTTGCACATGAAATGAATTCTCATGTTGAAACAGAAGATAATTTCATTAAGCAATTGATCAAAATGATATTTCAGTGGATCTGAATCCAAATGCTGTCCATTCTCAGAGTCTGATTTAGCCCCCAAGTTGTGTAGTAGTCCCAAAAGTCTTGCACAGAGGAGGAAAACCCATTCATTCTCAGGATAACTGCAGCTATTTCAGGGGGAGCTGTGTGCCCTAATATGGAAGAAAACTCCATCAGGCATTTGGAATAGAAAAGTGGCTGAATTATGAGATACCTCAGGGTAATGGGCCCTTGGTGGCAGTCACAGCAGCAGCCACAGCACAGGCTTCACTCTGCTGAGGGAGCAGCAAACACCAACTCTGGTTCTGTGAGGACCTCACTGAATGGAACGAGAGTTTGTGTGAGGCCGAAGAAAAGGATGGCACAGCTTCCAACAAGAAGAGCTGAAATCATATTTTCCTAGAATCATAGAACATTAAGGTTGGAAAAGACCTCCAAGATCATTGAGTCCAAGCTTTGGCCAATCACCACCTCCCAACTAGACCAGAGCACTAAGTGCCACATCCAGTTGTTTCTTGACCATCTCCAGGGATGCACTGAGAGTTATGGTTGTCCAGATCCATGATTCATTGGCTTCATTATCAGCCACTGCAAGAAGTCTGTAATCTGGATCCAGTTGCACTGGACAGGAGAACAGATTCTATACTATCTTAATATCCTATGTTGCTTTTTTGGGCCTGAAGGTACCACTGTCACCAGGTGATTCAAAGACAGAAATTTAGAAAAAAGATAAAAGGTGCCTTTCCCTATGACTCCTTTCATAGATTCTCCTTTGCTACTAGGAGGTCAGAGGAAGCTCAGACACTCCTCTCATAGATTCTCCTTAGCTACTAGGAGGTCAGAGGAAGCTCAGAGGGGGAAAAAAAAAAGAAGCTATTTTCCCAGGCCTTTCTTGGCTTTGCTGTTGAACCCAGCTGTTATTTTATGACAATAACTGAAGAGGTTAAAAAGAAAAGCCATGAGTGCAATGGAGACCAGTGATGTCTCACTGCCTGCTGAGGACTGTGGGTGCTGGGGCAGCCCAACCTCATGGCCACATATTCTCCCCACGCAGAGAACAGCAGCAGTGACCAGAGACAAGCCTGCAAGAAGCACGAGCTCTACGTCAGCTTCAGGGACCTGGGGTGGCAGGTAAGGGCTGTGTGTGACCAGGGTGGCAGCTGGGATGCCTTTGTACATCACTTACTGAGCTGTAATAGTGACATCAAGACAATAACTGGATTGGGTTTTTTTTATTTCTGAGGGAAAAAAAATACATCTTGCCTTTAGCATGCTTAAGAAGTGCTTCTGCAAAGTTGGATGTATAAATATTTAGTGTGAGACTGGCTGGAGACACAACACCCTCAGGTCCTTTTGAGGAACCCTGGCAGTGCTGAAGGCACACACTGCTCTCTATTTTCATTTACCTGTTCTTTTTGATGTGGTTAAAGACATTCTTGTTTCTAAAAGCCAGAAGGACACTGCTGAATGGATAAGTAACTAAACCCAGACAATTCAGCTACTCTATGAGCACCTTGACATAGAGGGATGTGTCCCTCCAGGAAAAGCAGCTGATTTAGAGACCTGTGCCAGATTTTTATTTTGCAGGTCACTGTAGCTGTACATGGATATATGAATGGATAGATTTATGTGCTGGTTTGCTGTTTATTTCACTGCACAACATTTCTGTCTTTCTCCACAATCTAATGGCTTTACTCAAGGACTGGATCATCGCTCCGGAGGGCTACGCTGCATATTACTGTGAAGGAGAATGTGCTTTCCCCTTGAATTCATACATGAATGCTACAAACCATGCCATTGTACAGACACTGGTAGGTGCACCCTCTCTCCTAGTATGGGGCTGTGGCTGATAGGTGCTATTCTTTACACACAAAAGAGTCTCCAAGCTAACAAGAGGAGGGAGGTCTGCATTAGCTCATAAGATGCCTGCAGCATCTGGCTCAACATGTCTGGCCAAGTGGCCTGAATTAATAGTTGGCGAGGAATTACCTTGTCTTTGCTGCAAGCACTGACATGCTCTCTCTAGTTTAAAAAGGCCTATGATAGACATCCTAATGGGGGTTCAATCCCACTGCATGGGAAGGAAGGAGCAGGATTTGAGACCCACTATCAGTGTCTCTTGGAAAAACTCTCAAAAGATCCACTATACACTGCCACCAGATGCAGATTAGGGAGCAGAATAAGGAAGGGCTCAGTGAATCCTGAAGTATATTTGTTTGACAAAACTCTGCAAAGATATTCAAATGGGAGCTCTGAGCTTGTGACAATGCCTGTGCTCAGGGGGGACCATTGGCTGGGACTGCCCAGCCCAGTTTTGTCACCAAAGAGATGCTGACCTGGTTGCCTAACATCCTCCTCTGCCCAGCTGACTCCTGTGTCCAGGACTCCTGCACACATCTGCAGGGCACAGTGAGGCTCACTGCACTTTCCCTCTACATCCCACGTCCTGTGCACACTTAAGGACGACACTGCAAAAAGCCCTGGGAAAACTAGAAGCATCTATGTTTCCAAGGATGAAATATCTGCATGTTTTTCTCCTGGTAGAGTGCTTTTATTTGCTTTTTTCCCTGCCTCCTTGGAGGTCCCTCAGCAGGGAGCCCAGGGGACCCAGAGCCCTTGGTCCCAGCTGTGTTTCAGAGCTGCCAACCACAGGGACAGGGGCCCAGGGCTGAGGGGATTGCTCACAAAACCTCACCCACATGTCCCACAGAGTTTATGGTAAGTGGTGCCCACTGCAGAACGCTGAGTGCTCTGACAAATGGGAGTTTTCTAATGAAAACCTGCCTCACTGAAAGATTTCCAACTAGATCAGCCCTGGGCTCGTGCGTCAGCCTCTGCTCACACACAGGGGACATCTCAAAGATGTTTGTGCACAGAGCCAGGTGTTTGAAACATGTCTGAGTGAGGGTATGGGACAGACAGAAGGTTGCCTGGGAAAGAAAAATACGGGGGAGGAGAGGGGAAAAGTAAATCTTAACATGCCTCTGCTTTCATTCCCCAGGTTCACTTTATAAACCCAGAGACTGTGCCGAAACCCTGCTGTGCTCCTACCCAACTCAATGCCATCTCAGTGCTCTATTTTGATGACAGCTCCAATGTTATCTTAAAGAAATACAGGAACATGGTGGTACGAGCATGTGGCTGCCATTAGACTGGTAGGAAAGCAAAAAGAAGAAGGATAAATAAAAAACCAAGTTCTTTGTAAAGAGTGTATGGCTGTTTGGGGGAGGGGAAAAAGGTTAGCACTCCAACCATGAGTTTAAAAAATTCCCAAACAGTTTTTAGGACCAGACCTCTGAAAGTTCAGACAATGGAACAGTTTCTGGATCTAAAGTGGCATTTGAACACATTTTGTTTTAGTTTATTACAGACAATGAGCTTGTAAACTGAAACAAGCCAGAGAAACTGTTTTAAACCAAATCTGCCTACAAAATTGGCTCCTTCAGTACATACTTTTGCAAATGAGTCTTACTGAAGACTGCAAACTCACCAACGTTGATCGTGAGTTAAACAGTAATGACCTATCCAAGATGAGACTGTGCTGTGACTAACAAGTGTGTGTAGTTCCTGTAACACAGTTTGCAATAAAGTAAGTGAACAAAATATACCTGGAGTGAACAGGTATTTTGTTAGAGAGTTATTACTTCCATCCCTCTGCTTCAACTTCATAAGCAAAACCAAAGATGAAATGCAACTTCCAGTTTTAAACTACAGCAGCAAAAGCTGGATGAAATTCAAAGAACAGATTGTTAAATGGCAAACAAAAAAATTAATTGACAAGCGAGAGAACTGGAGGGAATAATTCCAAAGAGCGAGATTTTTTGGGCATACTTTTTCTATCAACGGGGAGGAAATTTCCTCTAGCAACCAGAAATTTGCTATGAACTTGAAACAGGAAAGCAGCAAAATGCTGAGAAACAGGGCTAAAACCTAATGTTAACTGGGGTGTCCTAAGCAGTTATGGAGCTGTGTAATCCAGCTAAAGGTGGTGCTGCTGTTTGGAAAATGTCCATTGACTTCACCGAGGGAACAAGTTCCAACCCTTTTTCAAGGACATGGAGGCTCAAGTGTAGGTGTTGTAAACTGGGATGTAGACCCAGCAGCACAGACTAGAAACAAGCTAGAAAACCTTCCTTCCTAGGGTCAGTGTTTCTGATAAATCCTCTGCTCTGTTGGCTTCACCTCAAAAAAAAAAAATTTGCTTTCAAGAGCCACCAAGAAGCTGGATCCAGAAGCAAGAAAATGTCCCCTCAAGGCTTTTATTCTCCTCCTTTGAAAGTCACAGGTTACACAAACATCACACTTAAGTAATTAAAACTCTATTAAAGTTGTTGCAAAGAAGAATACAAACTAGCAGTAACCAATTCCCCACTTTGGCACATGCCTCGATTGCCAAAGTAGGATTGGCTTAAATATCACCAGGGAGACAAAAAGAAAATTCTGCCCAATAAAACACCAGGTCCACAGTACACCCAGCTCTAAATCTCCAAACTTCAAAACCCTAAAGCTCCAACAGATGGGTCCAGGACATAATAAATCCCTGGAGATTGGTGTTTCTGCTCAGTGAGCGAATGGAGCGATGTGGGACTTGGCTCTGTATTTTGCCTTAGAGGAGAGTTGGAGAAAGAAGATAAATGAATGCAAACTCCCAGTTCAGGATATCACTCACTGCTCTTCTCCCTTTAAGTCACAGATCAAATCCAGACCAGATGCCTCACTTTAAAATGAATAAGCAAAGGAAGAAAACAACTACTGTCTGTGAAATAAATTGGAAGCTTGTTTCTGATGCTCTAATTCCAATCTCATTTAAGTCAATTGGTGTTTTCCCAGCAGTTTCCTCAGTAGCAGGATTAGGCTGATGGGAAAGTGGAAGTCCATCCATGATTTTGTTAGGTTTTGGTCTGGGGCTTTGGTGAGCAGTTGCCACATTGCCAGATGTGCCTGGAATACAACCCAGGCAACATCTGCAGGACCAGCCTGGCTGCAGCAAACTTCCCCAAGGTGAGACTTTGGCCAAACATCTAGACACCCACACATCAGGACAACAGCTGAAGCCAAAGACCATCTCTCCTGGAGCCTGCAGCCAGCACCATCCCCAATAAACAGCCCAAATGTCCTCAGTGCATCCCTTGGTTAGAGTGAGGAATTGAAGTCACACAGATGGGAAACGTCTTTTGACATTGTCTATGTATATATACACCAGTGCTTCTGTAAACCTCCTAAAGGAAGTGAAGGTGCTGCCTAGAAAGTTAAAAGCTAATCATGCCTAAACTTCCACTATTTAGTAGTCAAGGATTAGTTTTTTCTTGCGGGTGTTTCAGTGTTGGTGGTCACTGCGTTGGTGTATTGCATTTTTAACTTGGACCACGGTATCTTGCTGTATAGGATTCATATATTCAATATTATGTGGGGAGTGTTTCTGTTTTGGTTTTTTTTTTGTTGTTGTTTTTAAGCATAATAACAGGATTTCTGTTGCTAGGCTCAACATCAGCTTCACTGTTTGTACATTTTTTATGTAAATAGTTGTCACAAGCGGAAGAAGAATTATTTATTTCCATCTCCGAATTCCTTTTCAATCACATCCAGGAAAAATGATTCTCAGTTCCTCAACACATTTGTTTCCTTATTTAAGAAGATATTTATTAACAGTTGGCAAAAATGCATACACATTTCTGGTTCTTTTCATAGAGCAGTTGTCAGAAGCCTTTTTGTACAAACTAGTCCAATAAATCATTACAACTTTACAAAAGATATCCCAGTGACATTGTGTATCTGTGTGGTTATTCGCCTTACAGTCAAAGAAACTTTTTGGCTGGACAATATTTCATCTTGAGCCTCTGTTTTCATGTAGCTCAGTCTCTATGTACAGGCAAAACCAGCACAAGTCGCTATTTGGTGCAACTCCTTCAGTCCAAATACAACAGAGAGGGAAGAACACACAAAAAAAAATATGAATATGTTTTGCAGTCTGCACTGCAAAGATCCGTGATTGAATTATAGTGCAGCTGTCAGCAGCTGTTTCAAAGAGGCAGGGGGTAAATTAGTTCTGTTTACTGCTAACATAGTTCAGAGATTTAGTCATCCCAATAAAATTATAGAGGCACAAGAAAGGCAGAAAGAAACTCCTAAGAAACATCAGCCAAGAAGCTGACATTTTCTAATTTAGATTGTTTTAGCATATTTCAGAGATGCTGCTGGCATGAGGTTTCCTACTGTGGATACCACACTGCATTGCTATGGAGGCAGCTGAAAAAAAATAATGGGCTAAATCCCTCCATTAACTGAACATCATATCTTCAGGGCATAACAGCAATTTTGGGGTTCTTGTTTACTTTGAACTGTGAGCAGAGTTGTGCCAGTTTATGCAGATGAATTTGCTGAGCCAGAGGATTAAATCATCACCATTTTGGAGTTAATCTTCCACAAACAATTACAGATTCATAAGTAAATTTGCTTCGTGCACTGCTCTCAAGCCCAGCAAAGCATCAGTGGAAAGTCCTTTAGTGACCTAAACCAATACCTACACTCATCTTCTGTAGGCCTGGGCTAATTTCACAAGGATGGTCCTTTGGTATTTCTCAGGATGGGCTCAGTTCTCTGCGTTTAGACCTGGTGTTAGTTGGGGTGGTATCAGCAAGGAGAGGAAAAATTAAATGAATAAACCAATCATGCTGCTTTGCAGGTCCAGTCTTGCAGCCCACAGCAGCTTTACCACTAACTTCAGCACCTCCAGCCTTACATCATGACATATCTGTTGGTTTCCAGCTCTACCACAAACACACACAACTTGCTGGATGTGCTTTGGAGCAGCTTTCCCAGCCTGGGAGCCAAACCCCCATTTCCAAGCTGGTTGCAGCCTCCCCTTGCTCTGCAGTGCTCCTGGGGCTTTGTCTCCTCATCTACTGTTCTGGAAGAGGAATTCTTGACATGAATACATTCACTGCCATAAATTGGCAGGGTCATAAAACTCCTGTGAATGAGCTTCAAGCCAGCTAGATTTATCTAAGTAATGACATTTTAAAGCACATTTAAAACATTTTATAGATCAGTTAGTTTAACTTCCTTTCAGGCCAAACTTTGAGGATGTTATGTTTGTTTAATTGAGCTGTTTCAGATCTGTTCCAGGGCTGACAATAGGATCCTTTTGTCCCTACACAGTAAACTGCCTCGGTGGCTGCCAGCATTCATATAATAAAAAATAATGATTTAAATAAGCCTAAGTGTAATTGTAAGAGTTCTGATTGTTATGGAAGTGTCAGCTGTAAAGCCTAAAAGCAGAGAGGGAGAGCAGAGCTCACACAGGCACAGCTCAGGACCATGGTTGGATTCAGTCCTTTCAGCTCTGCCTGCAAGAGGAACAGATAAAACCCCCAAAAGCTTCATCTGTTGAGTTCAGACTTTACATCCTCTCTATGTTTCTACCCAAATACTCTGTTTGCTGACTTCCATCACTGCCACAAACACATTATTCTCTGTATTCAGCTTTTCATTTGGAGAGAAATTCTGCCCAATTAAGCTAAAAGGAGCCTGTTTGAAGTTTTTATTTATCAGGTAATGATTGACAAGACCTTAAGGCAAAAACTAGAAGCACTTTATACTACACTCATTCATTACCCAAGTACAAAAGCAGCACAAATGGGTTATTATGGCCACTTTGGGTTACTCTGTTTTAAATAAAAATATCTATTCCCTTTTCCTGCTTAAAGCTGTGGAATTTGTATTCCTAAAGCAGCAGCTAAGAAAGGCCATAAGTTTTAGATACCATGGATTTGTTTCTAGCATGTCTACTGCTTTTCCAAGGGTCCATTGGCTGACCAGGCAGTAGGAACACACTTGGATTTTAATATTTTGGAAGTTATTTATTGATATTGTGAGGTTTGCCACTTTGGGATCAATCTCCTGTTTTCTCCAACTAATAGAATGTATGAATTAATTTCCTAAATGACAGCACAGCCTTTGAACAGCTTGTGTTTGGTTTTATATTTAAAACAGGACAAACCATAGGCAATTTCACCAAGTTCATATTTTTGCCACCAAAGAAAAGTACTGGGGGAAACCAGAGGAGAAAAGGGAGCTCAGCCCCAGCCCCACAAACCCTCAGAAAAGCAGCTCTGCACTTGACTAGTTTTTGTGTGGTTAAGCATTTAACCATTTGCAGCACATGGAGCTGCTTGAATGAACCTCACCCTCAAAGAATTGGCTTACATGTCTGCAATAAAACCCAATCCCTGGCCAGTCAGCAGTAATTTGGGGGATGGAGCATTGTGCCTGGAATTGGGAGGGGGTGAGTGGCTGTGTTCACTGCAATGTCCATGGGGTTGCCTGTAATTAAAACCATGCTCTTACCCTTTCCCTGGGAGCTGAAGTGACTCCTGAGTTAGCAGCTCTGTGCTGCTGATAACTTTAGGCTAATGGTCTTATTTTAAGCAGCTCTTAAGGAAAAGGAGGGGATGCCAGAACCTCAGAGGATCTGTTGTGCTTTAGCATGTCAGCACCTGTGGCTCAGGCCCAGGACATCAGGGTTGTGCTAAATTTCCAAAGCAGCACTACAGGTTTGGGTTGTCACTGTGGCCGTGGGGTACAAAACACCCCACAGAAACACTGGGAGCCTTTCAACCTGCCTCCCCACCTCCCTTTCCATTGCATGATCTCTCCTCTAAGGGCCAGAGTGGCCAGTGGACCTGGTAGTGTCCAGACACTGCTGGTGACACATCAAGGTGACCTTTGGCTTGGCTAATGAAGGTGATCCTTTGCAGGCTGCTGGATTTATTCCCATGTTATTTGTTGCTGCTGTGTCAGGTGCTTCATATAAAAGATGTGGAAGCAGAGACGTTCAGTGTCTGGATTCAGTTATGAAGGGTCAGAGCTCAAAGATATCATTTCTCAGGTCCCAACAATTTAAGCCATTTTGTTCAGCATTTATAACAAGCTGTAGACAAGAGCAGAGCAGTCGGTGGCTCTCCATCTGTCTGCCTCAGGCAGAAGCACTAGGCAGCCTCTTTGAAAAGAGATATTTGAGCAATTGCTTAATGAGAATAAATTCCTCATTTTAGCTCTATCTTTGTCTACATGCTAAGCACACGAGAAAGGAGCACTGAGCAACATACTCAGCAGATCCAAAACTGACATGTGAGGAGTTTTGCTTCCAATTTGTTCATACATTTCTCACAGTGATCTACTGCCACTGCTGACCTATGTTTGGCTCCTGAAGCTAGAATCTAGCTCTAAAATTCACTGAACTCGGTTGTTTTTCCTTAACAGGGAGTGGCCTGGCTGGACTGCAGTTTTAGGACTTGGTTAATGACTCCAAAGACATCTTTCATGACACCTCAGGGCTGAAGTTCAGAGCAGACAGCAAGGAGAGCTAGGGCCTGGCATTTGTGAGAAGTGAGTGATCTGTCTGACAAGTTTCTCCCAGAAATCCATCTTGCAGGGCTCCCTGGAGACTCAGCCAGTGGTTTTGGGGAGCAAGAACATGACACTCACAAAGGTTGGGCCACAATCAACTTGCAACAACTTTAACCAAGAGATCTTTTCCCTAACAGCAAGGCAGACTTTTCATTTTTCTCTTTTAAATTAGAGAAAGGCACAAGTGAGTCCAAGCTCAGCCCATCAGTTGTTTTGGTTTCACATGACTACTGAGAAATCAACTGTAAAAGCTGGTGCAGTTATATACACACATACCATACACAGAACGTGAGCTATAAATACTGGCAGGCAGTCTGGTTTAAGAAGCTGCAGTTAACTTTGTGGCAGAACAGCCCTTGGAACCCCCATTTCTAAAGACTCAGAGTGCAGGGGGTGGGGAGGGAATAAATCCAATTCTGCTGGAGCTTTGCCTACAGCTTCTCAGCCATAAAGCCTTTATTTATGGCTGTTACACAGCATGAAGGATTCAATTTGTCCTTTGTTATGAATTTCAGTGGATCATGTAACTGTTTATTTCCAGATATTTAAAAAAAAATAAAAAAGGTTGGTACTATGGTTTGGAGGAAAAAACAAAGCTACTCATAGTCCATCCAAGTGGGGATGTGCTTAGACCATGCTTGATAGAAACAGAGGGTCCCAAAGTCCTGCAATTTCTTCCACTTGGTCCACAGAAAAGGATGAGACAAGGCAGTAAAGCCTTTTGATGAGGTTGGTGTGCTTGAGATGAAGTCTAGGAGGTGGATTGAGGTATCCTCCAGCCCAACCTCCACCACCACAGTCTTCAGTCAGGACTGGCAACCATCCCCTCCCAGAGCTGCTGGAGGCATTTCTTCACAGGAGTAGGTGGAAAAGCATAACCAATTCAAGGCACAAACTGTATCAGCTCTTCACAGCTTTGAGAGATTTCCTGCTTCTAGTAGCAGCTGAGAACAAGATGCTCAATAAAACACTGTCACAGCCAGAGAGAGACGTGTGTCTTCCTTCAGTTTCACAGCCTGATCCCTCTGCAGTGGCAATGTGGAGTTGCAATGACAATCCTATTAATTAACACTTGCTAAGCACTCTGTCTTCAAAGCATTTTTATTGATGTTAGTTAAAAAGGAAGACGACTGTACTTTGCATTCATTTATTTCATGTTTCTCATCTGGCTCAAGAACAAGCCTTGGGAAACTGGTTGTTTGGGCAAGAGGTAACAGCCTCAAGTTAGAAGAGATGGAGATTCCTTCCTGGGAGTTGTGGAAGACTGACAGCACATTAATCCCACAGGTCAAATATTATGTTCTCCAGATGAGAGTGACAGTCTTTGAGGAAGCAGATCTGGTTTTCTGCTGCAGCACCTCTCAGAAAATGAAAAGAAAAACATCTCTGCCAGCACTGCAGGATACTGGAGTGGCTTTTGCTTCATTTCCAGACCATGTGTCAGACATACTCTGATGTCTCCTCAAGTGTCCTCCTTCCCTTTATCAACAGAGGTAGAAGACTAGGGAAGCATCAAGTCCATGATTCACCTACACCTTCCACAGAACCTCCTTGTACATTTCTACCAAACACAGACTCAATTTGGACCTCACTGGTCCAGCTTTGGTGCATCTGCTGAGGCTCCCTGGTTCTAGAGCCAAGTGACAACAACACTTCATTTGATTCAGCTTTAGCTTTCAGACCTCTGGAAAGCGGCAGAAACAACCCAATGCATAGATTACCACAAAGAAAACTGTTGGTACCCAAATCTCTGTTTACATACAGATTCCAAATCAATGAGGTTTTATTGCTGTACAGGAAGCACATGACTTCCCACACACATTATGGGCACAAATATATCCTGGATGCAATGTGCTGTATGTTCAATAGCTCTTTCCTGCAATCTTCCATGTTCTGCATGACCACAGAATATCAGGGAGTTTTACTGATCCTACTGCATAAAGCTTAAAAAACCCCTTTATTTGGGGTGATTTATTGTCAGTATGACAGTAATTACCTCAAGGGTTTATTCTAAGCTCAAGGTC
This sequence comes from Acanthisitta chloris, assembly GCF_000695815.1. Lineage (NCBI taxonomy): Eukaryota > Metazoa > Chordata > Aves > Passeriformes > Acanthisittidae > Acanthisitta > Acanthisitta chloris. Next base: position 50,909 of record NW_008659019.1, read on the forward strand.
CCCCAGTTTTGTCAAGCCTTTCATTGAAAATACACAGGTTAATTGGACAGAGATGTGGCAAACCCTCCCACAACCATTCCCTGCCTCTGAAGGGAGTGTAGGAATGAGCAACATTCCAGAGGTCACACACACATTTCCAGGAAAGTTTACATTTAATCAACATCTGTCCCTCCCACCCTCCTCTATATATGAGAATCTTCCGGGGAAAAAAATAACAGCTCATCAATACACAGAAATATTGAGCTACAGTTCTTCCTGCTTTGGTCAAATTAAGGAGAGACTTTGTCTGTACAGTGATGACTGATAAATACTGTGCCCTATACTTTAGGTCCTTCATTGCTGGTGTCTACCTTAATTGCTGCTTCCAATTTGCTTTGGCCTCTTCTCAAAGGCAGCAGCACCTATAATTGCACACAGAGGGAGATGTCTGCCTCTGATCTGTCTGACCAGTTTCTCCCAGAGGTAATTTAGGACTGTCTCTGTCGGTAGTAGACTAAACCAGTAAAATGAGAGCAGCCTTGGGATTCAGCCATCTTCCCAAAACTAAAGGATTTTCCCTGTTCAGTAGGATGTTGTCACAACTGGCTGCTCAAACTGCTTATTGTGCTGTGAGTTGTCAGCCAAAATGAAGCTCCACTGCTGCCTGAAGTTGTACTCCTTGAGGCCACCCTACCTTTGAGAGGAAACTTCCATATCTCCCTCCCCACTCTGTTTTCTTCCACCATTTACTCAACTGCATTAACAACAGCAGCAACGTCAGAGAGTTTGTGGTGTTGGGACTGGAATTTCTCAGTGGAGTTTCTTTTAACACATCTAGAATACTAGATATCCACCAAACTATATATAGAGATGGGGCTACATGTCTGAGAAGGGAGGGGGGGAAAAAAAAGCCCTATACTTCTGAAAGCCACAAGGCCACAAAGATAGATTATGTGAATTACTGTCATTACTGAAATTGCTAGCTGAAGAAGGAACTTCTAAGCACCACACATCACTCTAGCAGTTCCACTATCGCAACCACTGTAATTACAAAGTATTTTAAATCATGCCAGTACAAACATGATCTGGAAATGGAAAATACCATGCTAGTCATTGCATCTGGAAATTAATGGTTGGCATGGAAATGGATGGAATTGGTTACTCATGCTGGGCAGTGGGCACAGTGAAGTCATGGCCACCACTGCTCCTGACTACCTTTGACTGCAGGCAAAGGTTATTTCCAGTCTCACCCACACTTCTGGCAACCTCCAAACCCAAGTGCTGCTCCTCACAGGGAGAGCTGGTGTCACTATTAGGGGACTGAACTGTCAGCTCACAACATTCCCAGGTGTCAAGAAAGGTGTGAAATGCAAAGACCAAGAGGTAACACAAGCCACATCAACCCTGTTCAAGGTGTTAAGGAGGTGACCCTCACTCTGTTGGGTAGCTAGCCCAGAGATGTTGTGGATTCCTGGTAAGAACCAATGCTTGGACTCCTGTTGACCCAGAGATCATCGATACAGAGTATTTTTTGTTCCCTCCAAAAGCATTGTGGGGAACATGGAGCTGTTTTCCTACAACAACCACATATATCTGACAGGTTTTTGTGATCCCTGCAGGAAGCCCAAACTCAACACTGCCAAAAACACCTCTCTCTCAGCCTCTCTTGCAAGGTCAAAGGAACATTGAAGTCAAGTAATGCACAAAGAGCTATTTTAATGAATCTGTCTGAAGCAACAAGTTTTCGGAACTTCTTGCTAAAAACTCTAAGAGAAGAGTTTGTAATCAAGTCATGTCCATTAAAGAGGGAGGAAAACCTAACCAAACAAAGAGAAGTATCTTTACAGCAACTTCCATAACCAGCACACAACCCCCAGGTTTTACAGGCAAGAACAGCATTTCTCCTCAGTCTCTGTACAGGAAAGAGTCATGGACATACAGCAGAGAGAGAGACAAAGCAGAAGCTCATCCATTTACATCACACCTAGTGGGCTAGAGCCCTGGTACATGAGCAGACAGCTTCCTTCCCCAGCACTGCTGTCCCAGCTGCAGGTGCACACACTGACAGCATGATCTTGCCTTTACCAGCCACACTCCTTCATTGGGCAACATCCTGAGGACTAATCTCCAAACACCACCAGCCTGGAGAGTGGCTGTCCTTATCTACTGCAGAGCAGCTGTTATGGACTTCTGTCTACAAGATCAAAGGAGAGCTTATTCCTATAAGCCAGCATTACTCAGAAAGCTGGAATCAACTTGCTCTGGGACAAAGCTCCTCATGTCCCGCCCAGGGCTGGGGTGTAGAGCAGCAGTATCACTCCAGACAGAGCTGCAGGCTGAGCTCAGCTGTCCTGAGGACAAACCAGTTCATAAAGGCAGAACATCTCTTCCTGCTTTGATTCCTATCCCCTGTTCCAAGCAATGCTTTTGGTCCCCTACATGGATAAAGCAACATCCACTCTTCCTTAGAACACAAGCTTGAGCTATAACAGCAGAATTCAAAACATCAGGATTATTTGATCTGCAGAGTGGAAAGAACATGCAGGAACCTTTCCCCTGCTCTGTCCTGTACTCAGCCCTGGCAGTGAGTAGGGCAGAGAGGGTAGGAGCAGAACAAGGCACAGCACACAGAGCCAGCAGACACATTTTATCAGCAGCAGCAAGTGAGGTCACTGCTTAACTCATTTCTGCACACAACCAGCCCCAAACCTGGTCAGGACCAAAAGGAAGATGAAGACAGAGCAAATAAAGCATTTGAACAATAATTAAGATAGCATTACTCTAAAAACACTGCACGTAATTTTTAGAGTAAAAGAACTCAGAATTTTCACTCTAAAATTTTACTCTCCCAGAATTCACAGAGTATTTCAAGCTTCAGCCTGTTCAGAGATCATCAATCCCAATTGCCTCTACATCCAGACACATAACCAGGCTGGCTGAAGACCAACAGATTGAGCTGGTAGATGTTGTTCATCTGCTGTATCCAACACAGGGTAGCAACTCAGCCCACAACTGGGCTCCTTCAGCCTCTACCTCAGGCTGTACCCACACACTACTGTATTTCTCAGTCATTCCAAACTACTGTATCATTTCATTGAGGGCTATAAAAGATAAGTCTTACCTCTCCAGTACCAGAGGTCACCTTTTTCGTTTCCCACAGAGTCTTCTCAAGAGAAGTAGGCTGCAATGTCAAGGTAGCACCAGCATTTTGTCCTTCAGGACCTTCTTTAAGCCACCAAAGCATCACAGGCCACAAGAGCTTTCCCTTCCTCAGGACAAACCCTACCCTTTCTTACCAGGCCCCCAGAACCAAGCTCTCAGTTCAGCTTCTCAGTGACTGATTCAAGGTCCTGTGACTCAGTCCTTTCTGGGAACTTCTGATTCTCACCTCATTTGGTGATAATTTACCCATCAGGTTTCTCAATCTCAAGGCACAGTTTTCTTTCCCCAGGTGATATGGTTTAAGCATGGAGAAGCCTCTCTCTGTCCTTCCACAGGCTCCAACCCCTCACTAATGAGCAATCATCCATTGATAAGGGCATACAGGTGTTCACCTTCACCTGATTGCTCATGTTCTTACACAGACTTCCAGAGTCCTTTGCCAAATGCATACCTGGCCCCACTGCAGAGGGACTTTCTGCCCTACACCACTGTGGGGACCTGGGGGAACCTGCCTCTGTCCTCTGTCTCTCCCTGGAGCTCCCAGGGCAGAGGCAGGAGAGCCAGGCATGAACCTGAGCATGGCTTGGGCTGCTTTACATGGCCAGTTGGGCACCTGGAGTGTTCCTACTGAAATCACTGGTTCCCTGGAAAGTCTGGTGTAAAAAAAGGTAGATTTTATACAACCCATGGCTCATTTATAACAAAGATTGCTCCCAAAATAGTCCTTCCCCAAGCTTGGCTAGAAGGTTGGGGGGCCCCACATCTGCAGAGGGGTTGAGAGTCCTGCCACGCGTGTGGGTGTACACACATGGTCTCAGATGCCCAAGGCTGCACACAAGAAGGTTTGGTGGAGGCACAGAAACCTTTTTCCTCTCACATGTGACTTGAAAAAGCATTGCAGGCTGTGCTATCTGTCCCCAGCCCTGTATCAGCCTCCCAAGCACTTCCGAGTCTTCCTCAGAGCCACAGCTTGTAGGATCAGCACCACTTTAATGTGGTCTTTGTTATTTTTGCATCTGGGTTCCACATTTAGGAATCCAGCACTTGGAGATGCAGTGGGGATAGAGTGACAGCACTGAACCACTTAACTGGTTGTTTACCAATCTCCCTGTTTTCTGAAGAGACATTTCCTCCCATTCAAACTGAGGGGCAGCACTTCCCACACTCAAATAGGCTGTGTCTTCACAGGGAGTTTGTGAGGCTGAGATTGTGTTAAACCACTCAATGTTTTACTAAATCTAAAGTGATTTGCACATCAGAGAATTTCAGAGCCTACTGTGGCAAAAGTTCTTATATTGAACCAATTGCTACTCTCACTGCTGTACTTTAACAAGACATAGCTCAGTGTGACATGGAAGGAGTTGGACCTGGAGTCTTGCTCTCTATTTCTCATCATCCACTGCATAACTTTGGGCAGGAAGCATCACCCATCAGTGTCTCAGTTTCCCTGTCTGTAAACTTTTCATTTTGCAAATGTGGCAGATTTTTTTAAGGACCTGATATGATGTTGGGCTGTAAGGCACACACAGCCTGGCACTGCATGCAGGAGGGCAGAGGTTATGCCAAGGAACCTGGTGAGGAGTGATCACATCCATGAGCAGAGAGGCATGAGGGCAAGCACCAAGTCACCCCAGTCCTGCCCAGTCCAGCTGCCCCAGACCAGTACCCATGCAGCTTCCAAAGCAGTAACAACTGGGAAAACATAGAACAAGTAAAAAATGAGAAAGAGTTTGGCCACCACCCACCTGTCTTCATGTAGGGAATGGTCTCAGTGGTCTCTCTGCTACTCTGTTGACTGGAAAAATTATCCCTTCCAGATATTTGGGATGTGTCACAGCCTGGCATAGAGGCAGATCAGCCAGCTGAGGGTTTTATAGTCCCAGAAGGGAGAAGAAGGGAGTGAGCTGATCCCATTGCTATGGAGAAATAATTAAGAGGTTTTGTTGAGTAAGATTTGGGAAACAAAAAACTGGAAATGACTGAGAGTCTTAATTGAAATGTATTTCAGATTTACAGTTTTATCAATAATTTCCTTTTTCTCCACTGAAAAACACCTCTGTAATGAAAAAAAAATAAACCCACTATGAAAAAAGGTGTTGTATAAATAAAGCACAGGTGTCAGACATGGGGAAGAATTATTTTAGGTTTAAACTTTTGTTAAAACCTGAAGGAAAGCTGTGTGAAGAACTCTTACAAACATGCTAATTTTTATCAGAACTGTATGTTAAAATGTAGTTGTCATTTTTCAGTCTGTTCTTCATTTAAAAAAGAAGCAAGCTTGACCTTCCCTGGACCTGCAGTTTCCACAAACAGGTTTAAGTGTAGCACAAAACAGTTCCTACAAGGCAATGGCAAGGGACTGTCCAGGAGGGAGCTGGACCTGGGAAAGGCTCACACAGCAAACTTGGGTCAGTTTAAAAACTGGATGTGTATTTGGCTGATGTTGGGGATGGAAGGAGATTTTGGCTCAGTCCTTAGCTGTTTAAGAGATTCATTGCTTCACAGAACATAGTGGATCTTCAGAGCTCAGCAAGTTAGGAACTGGGGAGATCCCTGCTGACTGCAGACACTGCTCTAATGGATGGAGCTGGACTACCTGAAGCTGTGCCCAGAAATGGGTGAGTACCTGGGAAAACTAAGAACAAAGATGCTAAGGAAACTGTGCAGTGCTGCTGAGGACACCTGGGGAAACAGTGAGATTCCCTGTCACTCCTTCCCGTGTTTGCACCCCTGAGATCTGGGACAGACCTCACCCATCCCCACGGATTTCTGCTGCTCCTGAGTTCCTGTACATGCTCCTGAGTTCACATTCTCAAAGCAAGTTGAGGCTGCTTTGAAAGCTTGTCTTGTTTTCCCTAATTCAATCCGGAAAACAGGCGTATTAATACCAACAGGTCCCGCCCACACGCGGATCAGAAAAATTAAAGGGCATTGCAAAAGGGACTGTTTCCAGTGGTCAGATTAGCTGCAGACGGAAGCAATTGGAGATGCATTAAACCTAACAGGCTGTAATTGGCCAGAGGCATTGTCTCTTGCAGTGCAACACTTCTCCTTGTCTCTTCAGAGGGGTTTCTTGGAATTTTTTCAATCACTTTTCTCCTATGCTACGTTTCGGCTCTTTCCTTCCCACGTCACAAGAGCATGGACTAAAAGTTCATCAGCAGCCTATGGCAACATCTCAGCAGAGAAAGCTGAAGTCATTTCTTAATGCCATTTCTTATTAGCTATCATTATTGTGCAAATGTTGCCAGTCCGAGAGCGCAGGAGGTCTGCTGTGAATCATTACCAACCTTGGTTTCTCCCTGCCTAGCAGTTAAACCTTCAGAATCGTTTCATTTCTTCAAAATATACAGAAAACTGGCTTCTCCCAGACCCTTGGGTGTTCTGGTGAATAATACCGTGGACTTAGTTCCCAACCAGCTTTCTGTACTTAGTTAGTTAGCCAGATCTTCTATTTAAAGATAAGTTCCATCCCACCCCTCTGCAATCTGGTTATGATTACTGGTTACTGCCACCCGCAGACTGATAAACTTATAACAGCTGCATTGCAGGAAATCACCTCCAATTCAACCCTGATGTTGTAGGGATGTCTTTAGTTAGCTTAAATAGGCTTTTAACATTCATTTTTTTTGTGCGCGCAAAACACCTATCATTAATTTTGACTCGAGAGATCAAACAGTTAACAACGTGTTGATCCTAGCTTACTTTCAAGTGATGTATTGTATCATTTCTGAGAGTTATGAGGGGTTGATATTTTCTTTTACTAATGCATCAAAGTCGATAAGTGAACGGGGCAAACCCTCGTCCTGGGAAAGGAAGCTATTAACAGCTCTGCTCGGAAGGTTCTGAGGGCCACATTGCGTCATAGCCCTCGAGTTTATTGAATGTTAACTCTTTTTTTTTTTTTTTTTTTTTTCCCTTAACCAAAGGAAATGAGTTTCTATAATCCTCTGCTTTGAGCTGCATCCTCAGTGGGGTAATGAAAAATGACCTATGCCATTCGATCGTGCACTACTTTGCACACAATAGATCTTCACAAGAGCAGGCACAATGCCACTCTGGCTTTTGCTTTTTCTCCTCGTTGAAATGCACAATGAATTTATTTATTGCTGGTCTAAAAGGCACTAGAACAGAACGGGCACAGCAGGGGAAGCGCCCGAGTTTAACTTGGCATGGTAAGAAAAGCAGCCCCAGAGAAAATGACCAATGTTCAGACCTGGGAGAGCAGAACAGTTTTATAAGGAGGATCTTGAAATGGTGGGTTCACACACACGCAGAGAGCAAGGCAAATTGGTTCCAAGAACAAGGCATCTGCTTCCTTGAAAACTTTTTCTCTGGCAGAATTTGTATGCGAGCTGGGCATGTTGAGTGATTTATGGGGCCATTAAACATACACTAAATCAATCTCTATTAGGGGGGGAAAAAAAAAATAAAAGCACCATGTACTTAAAAAAGGCCCTGGAGCTACACTGCTGA